>NC_056748.1:453430404-453440404 GCF_019279795.1 Protopterus annectens | reverse complement strand
GCTAATGTATTGTGTACGATTTATTAACTTGTTTCCAAACAAAGTTATGGCACTGTGATGTGTTACCTATTGAAATACTCTCAGACTGTTGCAGTAGCATCTGTTCTCCTGCTATCTATTGTTTCTCTCCTGCTCTCTCCACTCTGTCCTCAGACCTATATCTTTTTAACGTCCTCCTATCTCCTCATTATATCCTTTAACCCATCTTTGTCTCATTCTACTAGCTTCACCCTCTATTTTTCTCTCTCTTCACACCTCACTCAGGCAACTCTGCAGTCCACGACTACCACCTTACCCATACAGTCTAGGAAGAAATCAGTACTGCAAAACTAAACCAAAAATATACCCTTTGAGCCTGAAGAGCAGGGTCACTCCACCCACGCATTCTACATGTATGTGTTATGACAGTGAAGCTTTAACATTAGCTGTGTTACTTAGTAGTTCTCAGTGTGTTAATAACACTGACTTTTTGAGCCTTGTGCCCCCCAGCTTGTATAGTAATCCTAACTGTCCACTAGACAGTATACACTTAATTCAGGTCCTTCCTATTTTCTGTGATTAAAACTTAACCCTGAAGCAGCCCTTTCAGTGCTGTTTGTCTTAATTTTGTATCACTTGAGCCCCGCCTGTTTATTTGTATCTCTATACATTCCCTTCCATTACTAATGTATCTCCCTACTCTAATCTGTGCATAAACTGGCTACTAATAAGCAAGTCAATGTGAAGACACACTCCCGACATTAATAAACTTTGCTGTGTATTCTCTCCTTGACTTTACAGGTAGAGTTTGTATTACTACTTACACCCTCTGAGACCTTCACTCATAGTTTTCCACTGCTTGCCTCTCTGGTTTGTCTGGTTTCTTTGCATTACACCTGGTTCACACCCTTTTTGCTACCCCCATCCCCAACACTAAGTCTGTATTAGATTCCTGCTGTTTATGGATCCATCTTTAAATTACTAGTCTCCCATCACGAGAGGTTTAAGCCTCACTTCATTTGCCCGTGCTACATATGGGTTCACTTTGTGCCCCACCCTGCCCCCTAATCTCACCCACTCCCACTACATCTAGATTTAATCTGGGCAATAACCCCTCCCAATAACCAGCAACCAATCAAAACAATACTGGTAACCTATCTCCTCTACCACCCACAGTACCCCACTCACTTCCAGTCTAACTGCTCATCTGACAGTCATGCTACTACCTAATGTGCTTACACTCCTTACCTGCGCTCTTCTTGCACACCTTACCTCCTACCAGAACTCCATAATAGACAAACCCCACCACTATTACTGCACCCTTATTCTCACTTCTATCCATCACCCACCTACTAATTACACTTGCCATACCATCACACTCTCTATCCATATACACCCACCATACTACCAGTCACCTGTTACATTCAAACAAAAAATACTCCTAAAATATGACAGGTTAATTACCAGATTTATAAAACTTATGTTTACTACCATATCTAAGTTAGCCCTCACTGGTGATATCCACCCTAACCCTAGTCCTACCATTGCCAACTCCTCACCTACAAATCTGACTAATAGCTGCTTTTTCTAACAACTAACATCCAACAGAAAGCCATCTGACCTCCTGTTCATGTGTCTAAATATCAGAAGAATAACTAATAAAACCCATGACCTAAATGCCAACATAGCCTTATACTCTCCTGATTTTCTCATCCTAACTGAAAACTGGCTCAAACCTCACATCAAAAGTGAGGAAATAATCCGAACAGGTTATAACATTCTTCGAGTAGACAGACAATCTAAGAATGGAGGTGGTGTAGCTCTGATGTTTAAACACCACCTCAACATCCAGATCCTAAACACATCCAACCCCCACACTGGAAATGAAGAAATCTTATATGCCAACCTCAAACTAAACCCAAATAAAACAATGAACATCATAGGGTGCTACTTCTCATCTGGCCAAAACATCCCACCCCTGGAAAACCTCCAGAGCAGAGCTAAACATTCCCTACCCGAGCAACCCATAATCCTAGGTGATTTTAATATCAACTGTCTATCTTGTAGTAAACATAATCCAGGCCAGCACCTAAACCTTCATGGTTTTTCTCAACTAATACAGTTATCTACCCGGATAAATAAAAACTCTAACAAACATACTACTCTCAACTGGATATTTGTCAATAAAGACCCCCACTCATACATAGCTGGCTGTTTACCAGACACCCTCCATGACCACACTCCAACATTCCTTCTGAGACACCACTTAAATTGTGCCAGACCCATTATCTATAGGCAAATCCAAAATAGGGTAAACTTTAACCCTCCCTCTCCTTTGTCTCATCCCTTCAAAAATGTGATTGGACACCACTAAAGTACTTCAATCTGGATGAAGCTGTCCACTTATTCAATAGCACCTTCCTAAACATCATAAACACACATGCTCCCATAAGAAATGCCAGATTCAAAACACAGTACTCCCCTTGGCTACAAAAAAAGCACCAGAGCACTAAAGAAAATCAGAGATAAGGCACTGGCGCTTAACAAAACCCCCCTCCTCTAGACAGTCATACCTAGAGTTGTGCAACAAGGTCAAAATGCAAATAAAAGAAGATAAAACCCAATATTATCAGTCTGTCCTAAACTCCTCCCATTACAACCCTACGCAGTTCTGGTCCACAATAAAGTCCATTCTCCACACAGGTAAAGTAAGCACCCCCCCCCCCACCTACCACTCCCCCTTCCTCCAGCAGTATTGCTGACTCATTCAATAAACACTTTACTGAAACCATTTTGTCTTTGACTAAACACCACAACCCTCTACCCACGCTCCCTACATCAAAACCAAATACTCTGCCCGCAGTCTTTTCTTTTTCATCAGTGCCAACATTCTATATAAAAAACTTCTATTGAAACTTGAGCCTACAAAACTTGCAGCAGACAACCTCCCCTCTGAATACCTAAAAATAGCAGCAGAAGCCGTAGTTTATCCAGTCTATTTCTTAATTAATTTGGTCCTTATCAGAAAGCTATGTCCCCACACTGTGGAAAATATCCCACATCATTCCCCTCCATAAAGGTGGCGCCTCCACTGAACATTCCAATTACTGCCCCATAGCCATCCTTTCTCCACTTTCCAAGATACTTGAGAAATGCATCCATTCTCAGGTCTTAGACTACCTCTTATTGACTAACCTCCTCTACAGCACCCAGCGTGACTTCAGGCCATACCACAGCACTACTACTGCCTTGCTCTCTTTCACTAATACTATCCTTTTCCAAATCAGTTACTGATTGATTTCACAGCTAAATAACTGGACACCAACAATCAGTTGTCTGGCTTAATGACCTTTCTCCTTAACTTCCTGTAACACTCAGTGTTCCCCAAGGCGCCATCCTTGGTCCCCTTCTATTCTCACTCTTCACCAATGATCTATTCACAGCCACCAAGCACGCTTCTCTTATACAGTATGCAGATGACTCCACCCTCACCTGCTCAGCCCCAACTATACCTGAACTTTACAAGATCACACAGGAAGTCTTTTCATCTGTAAAAAACTGGCTATCTAATGCCCAGTTATTACTCAATTCGAGCAAGACTAAATTCCTTATCTTCCAACCCACTAAATATAACCCAGTTATCCCTCACTTTAATATTCTAGCCAAAGACAATACCATCATTACCCCAACAGAACACACACAACTACTTGGTGTTGAGATTGATAACAATCTCAGATTTGGCACTCACATTTCTCTTACCATAAAAAAGGTTCACAAAATCTAGATGCATTGTACAGAAACAAAAAATTCCTCACCAAGACAGCCAGAATTTCTGCAGCCAATTCCCACCTGATCTCCATTTTACTCTACGTCTCTCCTGTACTTACCTACCTTAGACAAACAGACCTAAACAAGCTCAAGGCTTGCTACAATAAAATTACTAAATTTGCCTGTGGTGCATCTTATCACAGCCACCACTGTATCTCACTTAGAGAACTTGACTGGCTTGAACTCCCTCAACTTCTTCACCTGAATCAACTCTCCCTTGCCCACAAGTTGGTAAACCATCCTCTTAAAGTCCCATCCCTTCAAAACTTTCTCCATCCCTATTGCTCCACTATACCTCTACGCTCCAGCAGTAAAAAATCTAATTCTAGTGACCAAACCCAAGAAATCAGCAGGAGAAGCATTATTCTCCTGCATCATATTCAGATTATGGAACAATCTTCCCCTCTATAACCACACTACTTTCTTGCAACCACTTCAAGACTGCACTAAAAACTCACTTAAATGTTCTCTGGTTATGCCCATGCACCAATCCTGACTAGTAACCCTCCTTTTATCTCTGCTTTCTCTCCCTTACCCTAGCCGCCATGCCTCACACTGTCTGATCATTGCTTTCCTTCCTTTGCAGACTCTGGCTCACCCTTTACCCTCCCCTTCCCTCCTCACTCAATCTCTCAGACCTGTTATAACATGCTTAACTACCTCACTTCATCTCAACTCCAAATACATATCCAACTGACTTACACCTAGCTTCCTCTCACTACCACGTATACTACTCACTCAGTCTCCTCTCATACTCCTCTGTCTTCCCCTTCCATCCCATTAGCCCTTCTAGCTGTTCCACCTTCGTGTGGAGCTTCTGCTTTATATCTGCTTGAGTTTAATGCAATATTTGTATACAAGATGTAGATGTTTGTGTTTAGAACAATATCTGTTTGAGCTTAGTACCATCTGTTATATAATCCTACCTTTACTCCTAACCTTTAACTAGATATTGGTATATCTGTTTCATATTGTATGTATAGCTAATGTTTGCTGCAGTATGTATTATTTGCTATTGTATGTATTTTCAATTGTTCTTCATGTACTCTGCTGCTCATTTATTGTTCTGTGGAGCTTTTCTGCCTGGGCCTCCATTGAAAAAGGACCATGTCCAGTTGGAATTTCCTGGTAAATAAATAAATTAATAAATAATAAATAAATATGGACTGCCAGTAATAGGGTCATGGAATGACAGTGTAGTAGATTTTACCACTGTAGTTGTTTTAAAGTGAGACAATGATGTGATCTGGCATTATGGTTTGTAGCAAATCTGGCTATTTTTTATAACATTTTTCAGTTGAAGAAACTGCTGAAGGTTTGTGAAAAATAGGGGCAGCATATAGTAGGAAGGGTATGAGAAATGATGAGGCATTTTGTGGGGGTGGGGCATTATCTGTTAGGACATATTTGCTAGTTTAAATGTGGTTGTCAAATTTTAGATGCTTACGAATAGTGAAACCAGTAAATTGAGTTAATGACAAGTTTATTCAATGCATTGTTTTCAGCAGTGATAGAGATTTTTTTTTTGTAATTGAGAGGGATTTATTTATTTATTTAACATTTGTTTACCGGGTAGTCTGTCTGGGTGGGTAGCCCATTTTCAGCAGAGACCCGGGGAGAAAAGCTCCACAAAATAAAAGAATACAGCATGATATAGCATAATGCAAGTTCCACTCAAGTAGAAAATACATACAGACAATTTAGATATAATACTGGTATTTCTAAACAAGTTATAATCCCAGGAAGAAAAAACAGAAAGAAATAATAGCAGATTACCATACTAAGTAACAAACCACAATCCCAGGAAGAAAAACAGAAAGAAACAATAGTAGATTACCATGCTATCTAATACAAGTACAATATACACAGTTATGGTGAGTTACATACAAATAGGTTTGGATACTTTTATTGTAACAGCTGGAGTTTTTAGCAGTAACAGTTTTGATGTGAAGAGTAAGAGCTTGTTTTTTTTTAACATTTAACAAGAGGTCACAGTTACTGCTCCATGTCTCAGTGGGGGAAGATTTGTTTTTCTTTTTCCCTTGGAGATCTGAAAGCATGTCAGCAGTGGACCTGAGAGTGCTGTCATTAGCATACTGAATAAGAATGGCTTCCTTGGTTGCAATGTGTAAGTCATTGATAGAAATGATGAAAAGTACAGGGCTTAATTGTGGGACACCAGTGGAGATCAGCAGAAAATGGTAGTGTTCTTTTATCCATATAACTAACTGGAGTCTATTGCCCAAGTAACTGTAGAACTAAGAGAGTAAGGTGTGATCAAGGTTGAGAAAGGACAGCCTAAGAAGAATAGAGTGGTGGCGTGTCAAATAGTTACAGAGAGGTCCAAGAACATGGGTATCCAAGGTAACCATAGTCCCTGTGCATACTGAATGAGCTGCCAAACTCGAGGAGAGAAGGAGTAGTGCTGTGCTGAAGTCTGAAATCTTGTTGTGCAGAGGATAGGAAGTTACTGCCTGTCAGAAGCCTGAGGACCTGCATTTGGACACATTCTAGGAAGAATTTTAGATAATGGTATAATGACTATGGGACAGAAGTTACCGAATTCACTGGTGCTTTCACACCTGTGTAGAGGAATGATTAAAATTTTTTTTCCCATATACAGGATACATAGTTTTCACTAATATATCTACTTATTAGGATTTTAATGGAGTAAGTCAGAGCATTGTCAGCCATTTTTATGAATTTGGTGGAAAGATCATCTACTGCAAGAGCTGCAGGTCTGAGCATGAAGAACAGTCTTTTAATGGTTGTGGTGAAAGCAGTTCTGATCTGAAATGCAGGAGTAGTTGAGGAGTGTTGGGGTGGAGTGGGAGATGAGTTGCTGGTTGCTAATGAGGGAACAGATTGATGGAATGTAGTGTACGTTACATCGGAATGCAATGCGATCCGTATGGTTAGAACTAGAAAAAGTAGAATGAACTGAGTGACTTGGGCTCAGCAGACTGCATATAGAAAAAATATAGAATATTAAAAAGTCTTGAGTCCATAGCGTGTTTGTCTTGGATGGAGGTATAAAATTATTTCTTGTCAGCTGTAATTATATTTTTCACTTTGGTTGCACACTTGTCGATAATACTGTAGTTGGAGTTTTGTTTTATTATGAAGCCATGATCTCCAATGCTTTTCTCAAAATCTCACACATTCTTTTGTGCTTATGGTAGGCTATGGTACAGGGTTGTATTTTAACCCTTTGGGTCTAGTTGCGGTTACTTGGTTAAGCATTCGGAGAGAGATTTAATTGAAGTGTATGGCAACATCTTTCAACTGAAGGGTTTTTAGAGTATGGTTAGTTACAGAGTCTCAGCCTCAATGAATGTTTCTTTATTAAACTTGGATGTGTTGCAGACAATATTACAGTGATGAGTTTTTTAAGTAATGGTAGTTTTCTCATAAATGTAGGGAGGTGGTTGCTGTACCTTTCAACTGTCCAAATTTTGTTGGGACACCTCCAATTTGTTTTCAAAGTTTTAGCCTATCCTTCCTAAAACTGGAAATTATTTTTGAGATATTGTATGTTAATAGTATTTGTATTTAAAATGTGTTCCTAATTTGGGGCTTTTTCCTCCTAATAATGTTTTTGCTTTGTTCGTAAATCAAGAGGTAAATGTTGAGAGGTATGGTAGAGGCTAATAGAGTTGAGAAGGTGCCAGTTGAGACAGATTTTCCAGGGTCAGTTGTTAGGCCTAGTCAAAGGTAGGAGATCTGTTGGGGGATTTAATATATCTAGCACGAGAATTGATAAGCTGTGTGTAGTTGTACAGATTAATGGGGGGTGGGGAAGAGACAGATAACCTGTCTATATTTAGGTCACCTAAAATGATTTATAGACTGATGTTAATGGATAGCCAGGATAAGGATCTTGTACAATGGAGTTATTATTGCTTGACAGGATATATACAGCAGCAAGCCAGATACTCTTGTGGTCACTAACATTTAAGAGACAGATCAGAAGTTAGCTATTGTTAAAAGAGGGAGAGGAGTGTGGATATGGAGAGAGACTAACTGATTTATTGTATCGAACTACAACTACTCCAGCTTTTCTGCAGGACTGTCTAGCTCTAATATGTTATAGCCTGAGGGGGTAGGAGTGGAGGCACAGCCACAGATGTAGCTCTGGGACTTTGTTGCACAGACTTTGAAAGTTTATGTAGTGAAGTAGTAGGCCAGTGATACATATGCTTGACTTGTTGCTGGGCAAGGTGGTGGAAGAAGAAGACTACATGGTACTAGCAGCATGTGGATGGATCTCAACAGAAAGAGTTAGTGGAAGGGATAACTAAGGGGCAAGTTACTTTGTGCTGTATTTGTGATATATTCCTAATTTTAGTAGGATGCAACTCTTTTACTTTAGGGAGGGTTTTTGTAGAAGAATGTGTGTGTGTGTGTGTGTGTGTGTGTGTGTGTGTGTGTGTGTGTGTGTGTGTGTGTGTGTGTGTGTGTGCGCGTGCATGCGTGCATGCGTGTGTGTGTGTGTGTGTGTGTGTGTGTGTGTGTGTGTGTGTGTGATGGGGAGATAAACTAATGAGTTTGGTGGAGTGATTTATATAAGCTTTGGTCACAAGTATATTATGATCAATGGAGTGAGGGCAGATAATCTATATAAGGCAAAGATGCACGTGGTAAGATGGGAGAGCGGTAAAAATAACAGAGGGAGTTGGATACCATTGAGCAGCATCATGGTAGAGTAAGTACTGGGTATGAGAGAACAGAGAGTACTTGGGGGAAATAGATTTGGTATGAAAGAGTAACAAGAGTATTATGATGTGAACTAGAGTTAGTTGGAGAGAAAGTGGGATGGATAATGAGGTACTGGAAGAAGAGGAAAAGAGTTTTTTGGGGTGAGAAACAGAAAGGAGGATGTGGTAACCATGCAGGACTTCAGAAGAGTGGAAGACAGAGATCCCTTATATACTTTTGGGTTGGAGTCACTGATTGTGGGGAACCAGTTTTGGAGGGAGTGGATTTGGGGAAGTAGAGTAAGAGTGGAGGAAACAGATATTCTGTTTTGGGCAGTGATATTAGCATGATCAGTTTGAATAGTTGGAGGAGAAAAGAAAATTGGGTTTAACTGAAGTATTTCTTTATTCAGAGGAGGGATTGTTGCAGAAAGATTGGATGAAGAGAGATTTGAGGGGTTTGCTTATATGGGCCGAGCAATGTTGCGTGATTCAAAAAGAGAAATCAAAACTGTGGAGGGGGTGATTATATGGGTGTGGATATGAAGAGAGTGGTATGTGAAGTGTGACATTATTACTTTGACTTAGGGAGGTACCACAAGTTTGTGAAGATGCAGAAAGGTGGAGTGGGAGTGACTGGGAGTAGGCTAGGGGAAAAGAGTGGGTTTCACCATTTAGAATGGCATAATATAGCCAATCAGTGAAAGACTGTAAGTTGTGAAGATGGGGCAGAGCAGTGAGTGCAGAAATGAAAACTCGTGGTGTGGGCATATAGTCTAAATGAAAATGGGGGTTAGGTAAGCAAAGCAGAAGTGAGATGAAGGCAAAGAGATGCAAAGAGTAGAGAAGAGAAAAAGGGGGAGGAAGATGCTTTCCAGTAAGGATTTTCTAGGTGATCAGATGCTGAGGAATATACTTACTGAGAGGGCAACACACCTCAGTAAAAATCTTGGGAAGGCCAGATTCTAACTATCGAAGGGGACCTTCAGTAAAGATCTAATCCTGTGAACTGTCTATTAGAGGAGGGGAATATTAGCTTATGCAGCTTGCAATGTCTTGAAAGGGACCTACAAGTAGATATGAGACACAAGAACATGAGCCTCAGATGATGTTAGTCTATCTGGGTGCACACACATTGTTGTCCTGTAGGATGAGAGTCCTACGTTAGGGTTAACTGTGGTGTAGTTGTGTTCTGCATACAGTTTGCTATGTCTTGAGGGGGGACCCAGCGGTAGACTGGAGACGCAAGAATGGGAACCCCAGATGGCTGTAGACTATCCTGGTACACATACATTCCATGGTCAGTCATCTTGTGGGAAAGGAGTCCTTACTTAGTTATAATTATGGAGTAATTGCATTCTGTTTTTATTTTGTGCAGAGCAGTACTGGAGGTCAGGAAGTCCTGTAGTGAGGAGTAGATGTGGAATGAGCTGCTCACTAATGCAGGCAGCTGGATGGTTTTCTTATTGGCCGTAACACTTCCCACTGGTGGCTGA
>NC_056748.1:453407904-453427904 GCF_019279795.1 Protopterus annectens | reverse complement strand
CCCAAAATACATTTAACACTATTGAGAACTGACTCACCAACCAATGCCTACTGCTGAACCCCAATAAAACTAAACTTTTACTCTTCACCCCCACTAGTAGATTTGCCACACTTTCATTCCCTGTCACGTCTAACAATGGTACCACTATCTCCCCAGATCAACTCACCAAACTTCTAGGGGTTATCATAGACAATAATCTCAAGTTTGACCTACAGGTCAGCAAAACCATACAGACCATCAATAAGAAGCTTAGATCACTGTATAGAAACAAGACATTTTTAACCCCACTGGCTAGGACTGCAATCGCCCGGTCACACCTACTCTCTACTCTTTTATATGCCTTGCCTGTACTCTCAGACCTCAACAAATCTGAACTAGGTAAGCTGTCCTATAGCTGCAACCATATTGCCAGATTCGCCACTGGCTCCACCTATAGAACCCACCACTGCCAAAACCTGAAACAACTAGAGTGGCTAGAACTTCCCAGCTTAATTCAATTCAATCAGCTCTTAATAGTGCACAAAATTATGTACCACCCTGAGGATACCCCCTCACTTATAAATATTATTAAGCCATGTAGAACCTGAGATCCCTACGGTCAGCCAACAAACTACTGGTCCAAATCCACAAAGCTAATAACTCTGCTGGTGAATCCCTGTTTGCCAACTTTGTTGGCAAAACTTGGAATTCATTGCCAAACTGTATAACTCTACAATCCTCCAAAAGTCTCTTCAAAAAAAAAAAATCCCAAACAGTATCTCAAAGTGAACTGGCTTTGCCCATGTAACAACCCTGATTAAGTTATAAACTGAAACCATAATCTGTAAATATCATAACATGCAACTGCGTTACCAACCACTATATCCAATCTGATGTCTCTTGCTTTTAATTGTGTCTGTCCATGAGAATTGTGGGTCCCTACTAGGGAACATTACTAAACCATTGTACATAATCGCTTTGTTTTATATTTTCTAATGTTATCTAACTTCTTGTGTAATCTATGTAAGTTTGTGTATTTGGAGCTTTTCTCCCCAGGCCTCCACTGAAAATGTACATGTATCCAGTCAGACTATCCCAGTAAACAAATATAAAATAAAATAAAATAAAATAAATAAATAAAGCTAGTTAGGATTTCTAAAGGTGGAGAACAAGAAACATATAGGCTTTTCTTATAACCACTGCCTTCAGTTTACAACATTTTTATTAAGATATCTTGAATAATAATCTTCACACAATTGTAGCTTACAGAAATGTCATTAACATATCTAACAGTCTGCAGTTTCAAACAAGATGGAACTTCTATATGAAGAAGCGCACAGTTCTCATCTTGAATAAACAGAAATTATAGGAAGAAATAAAGGGAAATCTAATGAATGAAAGAAAAAAGTTGGAAAGGGATAACTGTTAGAATGTGGAAAACATCTGTGCACACTTCACTAGGTGAATACCTACTACTCTCACTAGGGGTCATCCTTAAGGTCAGTTAAAGCTGCTAAATTATCCCAAATTTCACAAATTCTCCATTACCTTTGTACCGTTTGGGAAGCAAACTTGTTATGTAGTAGAATGATCCCAAATAGACCCAGTGACATTATGTACATAGCTGTAAAAGTGGACAGATAAATACATTATAGTATAGGAAGGTTTAAAACTAAAGAATGTATTAGACATTTACAGTGCATGCACATTGACAGATCTGTACATGTTTTAGACATTTCTAGAATACATGCATTGACAAAGAATAGACTGCATACAAAGACCCATATGCATTAAAGGGTATATATATATTCTATATGAAGAAGCGCACAGTTCTCATCTTGAATAAACAGAAATTATAGGAAGAAATAAAGAGAAATCTAATGAATGAAAGAAAAAAGTTGGAAAGGGATAACTGTTAGAATGTGGAAAACATCTGTGCACACTTCACTAGGTGAATACCTACTACTCTCACTAGGGGTCATCCTTAAGGTCAGTTAAAGCTGCTAAATTATCCCCAGGATGAGTGACCTAGTAGTGACCACCTACTCATATCCTCCCCAGATAGCTTCTACAGGCACCAAAGCCCCTCATCGAATTCAGGTCACCTACAGCATAATTATGGCTTTCCTCCTGTATGTCACATGCTACGTTGCTGATTACAACCTTGATCTGCTTTATGAACCCCTTTAGTACCTGCCAAATTACTCTGTTAATTCACCCCTCCAAATATTAACTAAAACCCCTGCAAAAATCTTAGCATCCCTATTAATCAATGAAAAGTGTCTATAATTTCACAAATTCTCCATTACCTTTGTACCGTTTGGGAAGCAAACTTGTTATGTAGTAGAATGATCCCAAATAGACCCAGTGACATTATGTACATAGCTGTAAAAGTGGACAGATAAATACATTATAGTATAGGAAGGTTTAAAACTAAAGAATGTATTAGACATTTACAGTGCATGCACATTGACAGATCTGTACATGTTTTAGACATTTCTAGAATACATGCATTGACAAAGAATAGACTGCATACAAAGACCCATATGCATTAAAGGGTGATTTAAAAATGGAGTACTGTCTATCATACTAAGATGCACGATACCTTTCAGTGAGTTACATATTGTGCTAGTGTTGATACATACAGTTGGATAGAAGTGTTTTGTACAATTATTTACAGAGGTATCACCCAACCTGACAAACTGGGTAAGTTCCCCCCTTTAAATACGCTTTCAAATAAGTGTTGTAATGTCTGAAACTTACCTTCCTTTATCATCTATGTATTTATTTACTGACATTTGATTACTGTGAAAGTTCAACTGGTTATCTATGTATTTTCAGTGTCGGCCTGAGGAGAAAAGCTCCAAATTATTACAAAAACATTTTAAGAACAATAATTTTACAGTCTTCAAAAGTAGTACAAAACCTGTACAGTTTAATTATTATATCAAATTCAACAAATGTGAAAAAGAGCAGATATAACTTTTATGACAATGATTTAATATTAGAGAAATGTTAGCCAGTTTATGGAGAAATTAAAGCAAAGTTAGTATAATACAAACAAGAATGTCAATATCTAGTGAGGAAAAAAAGTTATGGCTTATCTAGAAAGAGACAAAACCAAATGCACGCAGGGAAGACACAGTGCACAGATCAAACCAATATGAGTATAAATCCAAAAAAGATCCAGATTTTTTTTGGATTTATTTAGAAAGAGAGTCAGGAAGACATACTGATTGAAGTAAGGACATGAGTGAAGATGGGAGAGTAATGAGGTGTAAGGTATATGCAGGTACTTCTTCATATTTAGGGATAGGTTTATCCTGGTGTTGAGCAAGAAGAGAGTGTGATTTTGGCTAAGAAGTCTTTCAGAATGATTAAAGGACTTGTGGAAGGGCACTGACCTGATGGATACAGGTAAAGGGTTCCGGGACCTTAACAACATGGTATGAGTACATACCATGCCCAGTAAATTTGAAAGGTGTGTGTGGGCAGAGAGGAGTTTTTGGTCACTGGATTATAATGACCAATTGGGAACATAGCTGTGTAGAATGATATTTAGTACTGGACAAGCAAATGGATGCTGGATGATCTTATAGGTATTAAGAGGTTGTGCATATATTAATTGATGAGGTAGTTCCATCCAATTTAGGCTTTTTAGTGCTATATAGTGGTGAATCCCAAAAGGTGTGTTCACTGAAAATTTATTATAGCATTGCTCAAATTTATATTTTTGTGATGCCTGGAGGTTGGTAAGAATGAGAGTGCCATAAAATAGTGAAGGGAGCAGGTAAGTATGGCAAGGGTTGTCTCATTTGTCCTGATTAGGAATATTTTGGCTTTGTAAAGCATCCCTAGCTTTTGGTGATTTTTTTATTGCAATTTTGTATATGAAGGTCACATTTAAAGTTATCATCCACAACCATCCTTAACAATTTGCTATGAGAAGTGACTTCAATGGTTATATTATTAAGATAGAAATTTTATTTTATTTTATTTTTTTCATGAGAGAGGGATTTGGGAAAAAAATTGTTTGTTTGGGGGGGGTTGAGCATGAGTGGTGGTTACAACTCCATGTTTCACTGGCTGGTTAAGCTTACTGAGTATTTTTTTGGAGATGTACCAGATTGTCAGATGTGCCTATGAGTGAAAAGTCATCTGCTTATTGTATTATGGAGGTCTGTTGTGTGGATGTATGGAGGGTGCTGGTGAGAATGTTAAAGAGAAAGGGACCAAGGAAAGAGTCTTGTGATACATCAGTGATGATTGGGAGGTATAGAGAGATGATGGACTGCCATTTTACTGACATGACACCTACTGACTAAGTAGCTTTTAAACCATAGAAGGGTGAGCTAAGATAGACCTAGTGAGGGTATTTAAAATATAAGTTTTCTGTGACAAGGTGTGTGAAAGACTTTAGAGAGGTACAGAAATAAGGAGGAAACGAGTTTGCCATTATCTCTAGCTTTATTGGCAGTGTCTGTAAATGCTAGAAGTGCAGTGTTAGGGACGGAAGCTGTGTTGTGTGGGGGATAAGACTTCTTCCTGCAGGAGATAGTTTAGCAACTGTTTTTGAATACATTTTTCAAGTATTTTTACAGAGAACTGGATAAGATTGCTATTGGTCTAACATTAGTAATGTCTGTTGAATTTCCTCCTTTGTGTAGAGAGATAATATGTGATTTTTTCCAGTGATAGGGAACATAGGATTCCTGAAATTACCTATTTAAAACAATAAGTGAGAAGGTCCCTGAAAAACCAATCAGTAAAAACAAAATGAAAATTCCAGCAAAGCTAGAACTTCCACTGAGTGACTTCCCAAAACCTCTTGTATCAGAGGCACATGGGATATATGCAAATGACCCTTATGAACATCAGGTGTTTCAGCTAATTGGTGATTTGGAATGCCCATGACTTGTTTCACCATTTTAATGGACAGTTTTAGGCCAATAAAACCAAACTCCACTAGCTGTGAATATGCATATTTCGGCATTGTTATGACCTCGTCAGCACAGCACAAGCAGAGTGTTTGACTAAGGATAAGAAACACAGGGCTGTTATACTCAGCTGATGGCCATTATCATTAGGGTCACTCCAGAAATATCCCAAACAACAAACTAAAACTATAAGTGAGAAGTTCACTGGAAAACCAATCAGTAAAAACAAAAGGAAAACTCCAGCAAAGCTAAAACTTCCACTGAGTGACCTCCCAAGCCTCTTGTATCAGTGGCACATGGGATATATGCAAATGACCCTTATGAACATCAGATGTTTCAGCTAATTGGTGAGTCTGAATGCCCATGACTTGTTTCATTGTTTTAATGGACAATTTATGGCCATTAAAGCCAAACCCAGCTAGCTGTGGATATGCATATTGCGGCCCAGTCAAAGTGGAAGTTCTAGCTTTGCTGGAGTTTTTATTTTGTTTTTACTTAAATTACGTATTTATATGACTAAATTACCTATTTATAATGACTCTCCACAGTGGTGGTGCCTCACAGTAAGACGCTGACCGGTTCAACTCTCAGCTAGAGCGTCTTCTGCGTGGAGACATGCGTGAATGGGCGTACCTTCATTGAAGGTTTTGCATTAGGGCTGGCAACTCAGCACGTAAAAATCAACTGCCAATCATTAGCGGACCGGAGTTCCGCTGTGGCGACCTCTAACCGGGAAAAGCCGAAAGACACAACAACAACCTATTTATAATGACTGAGACAGGATAGACAATGCTATTGGATGCTATTTTAAGGTACTCACTAGGAAGATTATCATCTAAAGTAGAACATTGTTTGAGTTTGTTAAAGTGTAGTTTTATATAGGCTGTGGGCACAGGTTTGAAAGTGAAACTTGATGTGGTGATATGTGGCTATTGGCAGGCTGGGAATCGTGGTTAAGGATGCTGTACTATGTTTGAAATTAGAGTTGAATCGTATTGCAGATTCAAGTGGTGAGTTATTGGGACAGGGGTTAGGGCTGAATTTTGGCTGGGATGTAAGATTTCTTTAATGGCTGAGCAGAGTTTTTATGGTTGTGTTTACCAGTGTGCTGAATGTTATTATAGTACAGTTTTTTGTCTTCATTTATTTGCTTTTTAGTATTTTTTATTCTGAAGTTTTTCAGCTATTTTGAAATCTTATACTTTTGTCATTCTTTCCACGCTTTTTCTCTATCCTGTATTAGTATTCTACTTTTTGGATAGCCAAACTGCATTACTTGTTTTTAGTCTTGTACTTCTAGGTGTCACAAAGCTATTTAAAATATTTAAGAAAGTTGTATTAAATTCAATTGCAACATCATCTAATGGGAGGATTTTTAAGATGTTCCAGTTAAAAGATAATAGGTGTGTAATGAATATTTCTGGTTTAAAACCAGACAGGCCGCATGTTGTTTTATAAACATGCAGTTTAAGTGCATATATGAGATGCCTAGTTGTATAGATTGGGAGATGGTCCCTGAGAAAGTCTGACATTGTATCTGTGGTGGTGAATTTGCTAGGATCTGATGAAAGGATCCAGTCTAATAAGGATTTTGGTGTTTTGCTATAACATGTGAGGCTATTAATTAGTTGTGTGAAACTGTATAAGTTCATGTCAGAAGTAGGGAACTTAGAGGTTATGTCCAACCAACTGACAGTGGCATCACCTATAAATATGTTTTCTTGTGGAAAAATTACAGATACCCAATGCTGAATATCTTCCAGTGTATCTGTATTGTCACCAGCAGAGATGTAGAGGACAGTAATGCATGTTTCTTTATATTTGTTTATTTTCAGGAAAGTAATAAAAGGCTCTGCTGAACTAAATTTTGATATTGGTTTGTTGTAGGGTGAAATGTGACAGTTATTGGGAAATATTAAAGCAATATCACCAACTTTCCTCTTTATATGGTAATTACAGATGACAGTATAGCAGGAGAGGGGGTGTAATATCAGAGTCATTTTTATTGGGTTTAAGCCAAGTTTCAGTTACAGTGAGAATATCAGATTTGTGTTGAATAATCCAGGCATGTAGTGCAGCAGTTTTATTTCTTATTCTGCTAATATTTATGGTGGCAAAAGTTAGATTACCATGGTCAGGGGTTGACTGTTGAGGGGTTGGATAGTATGTGGAAGAGAATTGTCTTGATATTATATGTGACAGGTGGGGCCAGGATTAAAGGGAATGCCTTCTCTTAGGTGGATTTTATTATATTAGGATATTATTGATTCGTGTTTTTAAGAGTATTTTTTTACTTAATTTTATTTTGATTTGAGTTGAAATGGAATTATTCAGTCTGTATTTCAGGTAAAGGTGAGATCTGGACATCATTAAATGGGTTTGGTGCATCATTAAATGGGTTTAGTGCAGTATGAAAAGTGTAGGGAGAAAATATGGACATGGTTTACAGAGTTGGAGAGATGCTGAGAGCTATTATTGAGTCATGGTAGAATGAAAGATGCTTCAGTACAATGCAAACGATAGAGGATAAGCTGAGTAGTAACATGATTAAGTAAAGGAATCTTTATTTTATTGATGGCAGGTAGTGGGGAAATAGGAATCAAGAAAGAAACAGAAAATTGCAGGGATGTAGGATATTTAATGGTGGTGGAGTCTAAAAGATGGTAGTAGGTAGGTAGGAAGGAAGAGAGGTTCTCCTGGTATATCTTTTTTATGCTTCTGGCATGTAAAAATAGATGAATTTGAAAGGATAAAGTATGAAGATGTAGTTAAAATAAGAACTGGTGAGAGTCTGTTTGAGGAAAGAAAAGTTTGAAATGTAGAATAATAGGTACAGTTGGAAAGGGGTCTGAGTATGAATGAATATAGTGCAAAGCAGTATGGAAGGGAGACTGGGTCTTGGGAATGATGCTGAATGTTAAATGGAAGTTGGCCCATCTAAACTGGGTTACTGATCTCCCACATTCCATGTAACTCACTATGACTTTCCTGCAACCACTGAACTATCTTCTTTTCACCCACAGCATCTTCCAGTTTGCCACCTGGCCCAGGAGCTAGACCATAGTCCTCTGTGCGCATATTACCCCTGTGTTTCACTCTCCCATCTGCAAGTTGGGCTTTTCCATGTCTCCAATCTAGTCTAGATGGGGATTCATTCAAACCTCTCCCTATTTCCTGCACCTCTTCTCTAGTTATGAAGAATGTTAATATCACTTGAGCACTACATTTCACACTCCGCCTTTCTTTTACCATAACTTCCTAGTCTTTGGGCTATTCTTTCTGCTGTACTGACTAATTGTTGAACATGTTCTCATCATTTCTCCCTTCTGTTCAGGGAAGGAAAGCAAAGAGGCATCACACCTTTTCATTATACAGTCTACTTTACCTGCATTGTCTTCATAAGTTCCAGAAGCTTGTCTCAGATGGATTTCTTATCCAGAAAGTTTAGAATCTTTTTGCATTTCAGACAGCATGAGTCTGTCCAGAAAATTTAAAGAGTCTCCAGTACCAGTCTGTCTTAACTTCCAGATGACCTCATTGTGTGCCTATTTCCACATATGCAGCTGTATGGCAAAAATGTCATCACTTTTAAGTGCAATGACCCACAAAAACTAATTTTTGTGTTCTTGTAGTTGAAATAATCATTCATTGACAGGAGTAATGCAGTCCAGCAATGATTTGCCCTGCATTTGGATCTTTGGTGCTTATTCTATGCCCTCTATATTTAACAATGTGTTTACTTCCTAAGTGACTTGGCCAGCTGTGAAAGATTCCTCTATATTTCCTTTCAAGTCATGACCTTGTATCTCCCCAGGGAGCTCAGTCAATTAGAAGTTTTTCTCTGTGACTTATTTTCGGGATCTTTTAAAGCCAGTGAATTTCTGCCTGTATTTACCATTTCAACCTTGATCTCAAGTGCACAAGTTGCTCAGTGGGAATGTTGCAAGTATGCCTTACCCACATAACCTCCTTTGTATACAGAGACCCGGCACCTCCAGCATTAGGACATTTAATGTTTGCAGTAGTTTGTCAATTTTTTTGTCCATCACTTCTGTAGTACAGTCGCTTAACTACTTGGAACTTACTAAAAGCACTTACTTAAAAGAAGTAACTCACACCCTTATCTGCATTACTTTACTTACAGTAGAGTCACAACATCTGTGGACCTAAATTAGAGAGATCTTTACCTTACTTCATGCATGCATTACCAGTACCACATTCTCCAAAATTAACCTTATAGTATCATTAAATATGCATTTGTTATCCATATCCTGTGAAAAATAAAAGATGAGACTAGTTAAGGAAGCTGACATCACAGATACTGTCTGGATTCAAATTATTAAAAGAAGAGACTACAACATCATCATTGCTCTTGTATAAACCGGTGGTAGCTGGTGACTTCAAATCAAAGGGGCAGGAGACAGCTGAATGGGTGGGATCAATGGGAAGGGGTATGGCCAACTAGAAAGGGGAGGAGCTATGCTCAAAACCACAAAAACTGTAACTTTAATTAAAGACGCTGCCCTGGGTGCCAAACAGTAAGTATGAGAGTCCAATCAAGACAAAATGAAGTGTAGAAGAAAAAAATATTTGAATGCGTTGGCTGCATGACAGCTTACTTAATATCTAGATGGAAACAAAAAGGTTGTGAGGCATTAAAAAATAAATTACTTTTTAAATACATTACTGGAATGTACCAGTCAAGATCAAGTATAAGAAAAACAAGCAGCACTCAACTCAGATCACTTCTCCTCACACTGCAGTTCTAATTATAATTTATATTCAGCTTTGTTAAAGTACCATGCTGAAAGTAGCAATCTCTATGATACCCCCACTTGTAAAAATGTCTCTTATCCAAAAAAGACCTGCTGCCTGACAGCAACTATCTACTTGTTTCATAGGGAAAACATGATCAAAGTAAAAAATGAAAAGCAAACAAGAAACAAGCTCAAGATACATTGCTGAAAGGATTACTGTACAGGTAATGGACCACACATGATAGATTGGCGTTCTGTTTAGTTTACAGGTAAAGCCTGCAAAGATGACTGAAAGTCTCCAACAAATGTAATGAGCTTCTTAAAATAATGTAATACTGTCCTTTATTACAAATACTGTCATATGCATTTCAATGCCCAAGACTTATACATTATCTAATTATGTAAGTATTCTCTGCATGGCAACAACAGAAAGGCATTCAATGTTGGCAGTTCTTTAACAGGATGCTTATTAAAGCTTACTTGCATCTTACAATCTGAGACAAGTTCACTTGATGGTCATTAAAGTATTGCTACTTAAACACAGAGTAACAGGCACTTTCTGAATAATAATAAGCATAAATTAACAGTATCAAAATATGACAGAAACCAGTACATTCTGCAAAATCAAGGACAGATGAAAAGCCACTGCAGTACTTGTGTCTACCTTGGATGGGGGGGGGGGGGGAGTACTCTGCACATTTACACTGCATAACTGCTCCTTGCCTTGCTTGGACACATCCAGAGTCACTACATGGGGGAGTGGGGTGCAACAAGTATGTTACAATTTGAAATGTCTCTGGCTGACTCTGATGGCCCTGACACATTTGTCATACCTCTCAACCTCAGAGCAAGAAACCTGGACAAAGTCATACAGAGAAGTGGGACAAAGGTCCAAAAATAAGGACCATTTTAAATATTTCTCTTATAAACTTAGAAAGATAATAGAATAGTAGGTCTTGCATTAGTATGAATTTCCTGAATGGTATGAAATCTGAAACTCAAATGTCTGTCATTATTTTCTAACTTCAGTACTAAAAATTGCTCTTGTATAAACTGAGACAGTTGATAAACAGGCCTTGCTTTAGCATGCATTTTTCTGAAGGTTATGAAGGCTGAAACTCAGTGTCTGTCATTATTTAGTAACTTAATTCCTAAATGATTTGCCAGAAAACCACAAATTTTATGAGGAATAAACCAAAAATAAGAAGCAAAAATCTATTCATTCTGTGAAAATCTGGACAGTTGAAAGGTATAGTTCAGCCAGGGCTGTCTTTGAGTTTACCGCCCTTCCCCCCCTCACAAAATCATGGTTGAATGGAGCCTCCCCCCTGCAGCCATTCCAATGAACCATTATTTGGCTATTTCACCCCATCTACCATAAACACTAATGTGCATACTGCTTTACTTCTACGATGATTTGGACTTCATTTGAAAGTTTTAGTTTGCATTTTACAGCACAAACACTAAGACATCTGCTAAACAAAGCAATGCAGTCTCACAATGAAAATAGACTTAGCATTAAAACTTCTCTGCCCTTGAAACTCATTCAACACTCAATTCAACAGAACCTCAAGATGTTACTAGTCAATGCCAGGAGCCTAAATAGAAAACTACACTCCCTCCAAGCCCTTCTCATACTTTAGAATATACACATCTGTGTTGTCACCACTGGGTTTAAAGCAGCAGAGAGCACTCTGACAGTGCAATGTTTCAGTGCCTTCCATACTTTTAGACCAGTAGCTGCACAGACAAGGACTAAAGGTGGAAAGTGTCTCAATATACAACAATAACAAGCATATCTCTAGGCTGGTCAAACAGGATGATATGCTGGAGTTCCTTCACGTGCCGATCACCATAGACAAAATCCTGTACCTTATCCTAGCTAGCTATAGGTCACCCTCCATGTCCCAATAAGTTCACAGTGCATACTTATACCTACTTCAGATACTTACCATTCAACCTAACACCTTACTCATGGGAGACTATAATTACCCCTCTGTAGACTGGAGATCCTACATAGCCTAAGATCTAGAGGGGCTGAGATTTCTGGACTTCATGAATATAAACAGCCTTAACCAAATATTGAGTACACCCACTAGAGGTTCCAATATACTGGACCTCTTGCTCAGAGATAAGGGAGAATGGTGCATCCCCATCTCATCCTCTCTGGTAAGGTCTGAACATAAAGCAATCTCCTTTGAAACCAAAATCATCTCCATAATTCCATTAAAACCAGTCACAGGAAATATTCAAAGTCAAATTATCTGTTATTATATGATGGTTTGTCAAAATTCAGTGCTCCTACAAACCCTGAGAACACACCATCCTATGCTGAGTTGCTCTCAGAAACTCTGTACAGCCATGTTAATGGCTTCATAGAGGCAGGTGTACCTACCAGAAGTGAGCCCAGAACTAGCCCCAGAAACAAACTACCCTGGTGGCATTCCAAATTAAACAGAATACTTAACAAAATGAAAAAATATGGCAAAAATCAGAAATGGTAATTCCCATAAAGATAAAAACTTTCTAATCAAAGTAAGTAGTCAATTAAGAGGGCTAATTAGGTTAAGCAAAGCCAACTCTGAGGTTATGATAGCTTCCAAGGTGAAAGATAAGCATAAGACTTCCTATAGCTAAGTCAGTAACCTGAAGGACAGCACACATTAATGTGCTGAACTGGTGATTAAAAGTGTCACACTAAACAAGCATGGTGATATAGCAAACCTGTTTGTGGATGCCAACTTAACCCCACTCCTACCCCCAACCAGCCCACAAATAATTTCCTCAAACATAATCTCTCCAACTATAACTAAGGAGCATGTGCTGGCTTTACTCAGTAAAGCCAAGAACACAACCTCAATGAGGCCTGATAACATCCCAGGATGCCAGGACCCCTGGAGTCATTATTTAACTATAGTCTTAAAACAGACTTTGTGCCACATGAAAGAAGGACTGCAACAGTCATCCCCTTTCATAAGGGATGACCTTCAACAGATCCTGAAGTCTTCAGACCCATTAGTCTGACTAGACTTATTTGTAAAGCCATGGAAAGAATTACATAGGAGAACTCCAGACACTGGATCCATCCCAGTTTGGCTTTGTCAAAGGAAGGTCATTCTTATGGAATCTGGTGGATTTCTTTGACAAGGTCACTAAAGCAAGGGATGATGGGAAAACTGTGCATACTGCCTTCCTAGAGCTGGGCAAGGCATTTGCTATAATACCTCACTCAGACATTGCCAAAAAAATTGCAGAACTATGCATAAACCCCTTTATAACACTCTGGATAGATAGCTGGCTCACTGATAGGAACCAAATTGGTAAGGCCACCTCACAAAAGGACCTGTCACCAGTGCAGTCTCCAAGGGATTTGTGCTAGGCCCACTCCTCCTTGGCATCTACTTCTCAAAGCTAATGTCAAAGGTCTCTGGCTAACCCAATTTGCAGATGATGACAAATGCTTGATACCAACACCATGGCTTAAAATGCAATACCAAGAAATGCATTATAATGCATTTTGTGAAGTCTGCAACCCCAGGTAACTACATCATCAATAAAACACCATTGAAAGCTGATTTATTAGTCAGGGATCTGGGAACTCATGTAGATAGTAACCTAGCCCTTGAGCAACATGTGTCCAAGACAGTAAGAGAATCTTTCTATGTTGCTCAACTTATAAGCAAGAACATGGCATCTAGGTCCACATAGGTCATAATACCACTGTACTCAGCGCTCATTGTGCCCATAATACAGTAAAATACCCCCTTTTGGTGTATCTGACCAGACACATGCAGCAATGAGAAAGTCCACATAAGTTCCTTACCAAAAGAATACAGGGAGTAAACAAACTGTCCTACACTGATCACTTCAAAGCCCTACCTCTTTACTTGGCATCATGCAGACTTCTTCTGCCCAGGCTATAAGGTAGTTACCACTGCCACCAGTCAACTCCTTATCATCTACTTTAAGGCTTTAACGAAGGGTGTCCAATCGTACTGCGTAATATTAATATTAATACAAATGGTAGTTTGACCAAGAACAAGGCTATCAGGAGTGGCCCACACAGTGTCACCAAATAAATATCCAAGTACTCTCAAAACTTAAATATCTACAGACAGATCAGCCACAATGAAAGGTTTAAATATATTTAATAATAAATAATAAAAGAACAAGAAAATACCCACTATATATTTCACAGTGACAGCAGAGCTCAAAATCACAGGAAATATTTAAAACAACATTGCAGGACAGTCTCAAATAAATAAATAAATATATCTAAACTAACATTGTTATATTCCTGATTGTATCTAAGAGAATTATACTATTCCCTAGTAATCAGAGCAAGGCAGATGTGTTGAATGGTTCTTGTCAGGTACAAGACAGAATACAGAATGCACTTTAAGAGACTTCTCAAATTAATATCTCAAATATTACTGCTGGGATAGCAGACAGAATTACATCATTTCTTGTCATCTGACTCTATCCCAGGTGAAACTCCCACTGCTGGAGCTGGCAGTATTTAGTATCTACCTGTGAAAATACACAGACCTCAGATTTTAGGCAGATGCTGGAAACCATAAAACAATTACATTCTTCCACATTTCAAGACTAGTAATTATTTCATCCAAAAGACAATACAGAAAGCTTCTCAGCCCAGATTCTGTGTCTCTAGCTGATTGAAAACTGAAAGATACCATCTTTTATTGCATAGCCATAAAGTATTTTAATTTCAGCTATTTTCCTGAAGTTAACCCTCCTGTATTCCAGTTTCCACTGTTAAAATGTATACACTTAAACAGTTACAATAGTGCATGTACATTTCTGTTATATTCCGGTATGACACACTGTGATTACATTTTAAGCACAACCACTTTATAAAATGCCTTTTTAGCACAGATATCTGTACAAACCAGTTTGATATACACATGATATAGAGTTTGAATACAGTTGTAACACAAGCATCTTATATAAACCATGTCGATATTCACAAATGACATATAATTATTTACAAAATTCTAGCTAGCTGTGCTGGCAGTATTTCCTTTCATGATACCCTGCTCTAGGGCTTCAACTGTCCACAGCATGGGGTAAGCATCTGACTCTGTGTGACTATTTAATTTCCAGTAGTCCACACAAAAGCTGGTGCTGCCATCCTTCTTTGGTACCAGCACCACTGGGGAAGCCCAGGGACTGCTGGACTCCTGGATTACCCCTAGTTTAAACATTTCCTGTATCTCTTCCCTCAGAGTCTGTTTGGCTCTCTCAATCATTCTAGAAATGGCTTGCTTAATAAGCCTTTGGGGTCCTGTATCCACATAGTGCTGCACCAGGTGGGTACATCCTGGTTTCCTAGTGAACATGCCCCCAAATACCTGCAACACTGCTCAGATTTCTCGAACATGGGTAGGGGATAGCTGCCGGAACATAACTAACCCTTCCACTGAGGTGTCAGACCAAGCTTCACTGAGGAGATCAGTCACCAGATCTCCCTCAGACTGCTCCTGGCATCTACTGCGAATTCTCAGCACAAGGGCCTCTCTATCATGGTAAGGTTTCATCATGTTAACATGATACAATTTCTGCCTCTGCCTCTTGCCTAGCAGTTCTACCATGTAGTTAAAAACACTGACTTTTCTTACCACTTTGAAGGGTCCCTTCCAAGCTGCCTGCAGCTTGTTGTGTCTGATAGGAATGAGAACCATTACCTGCTGCCCCACAGCATAGTCTCTAGCTCGAGCATTCCTGTCATACTAGACCTTTCTCTGCTGTTGGGCCTCTGCCAGGCTTTCCTGGGCCAAGCCCGTGAGTTCCCAGAGCATTGTCCTGAGGTTTAGGACATGTGCCATAACAGACTCCTTGTGGGATTCACACTCAGCCTCCCACTCATCGTGAATCAAATCTAGAGGTCCCCTCATCCTATGTTCATACCTATACTCATACAGTAACTCAAAGGGTGAAAAACCTGTGGATTCCTGGGGAACGTCTCTGTAAGAAAACAACAGATGGGGCAAATATTTGCCCCACACCCTCTTAAACTGGTCTGCAAGTGCCTGTAGCATGGTTTTTAGTGTATAGTTTAACCTCTCCACAAGACCATTATTCTGGGGATGGTATGGGGTGGTCTTTAGGTGCTTCACCCCACAGTGCTTCTACAGGCATGCCAGCAGGTCTGACATGAAATTGACACCTCTATCAGTTAGTATTTCTTTTGAGAAACCTACCCTGGTGAAAATCTTTAACAAAGCATTTGCCACCTTTTCTGCCTCAATGGAGGACAGAACCACTGGCTCAGGGTATCTGGTGGCATAATCTACTACCACTAGGATATACTTCTTTCCTGTGGAACTTGCGGTACTCAGAGGCCCCACAATGTCCATAGCTACCCTCTTAAATGGCTCCTCAGTTACAGGCAAAGACATCAAAGGAGCTTTGACCTTGTCTCCAGCCTTGCCTATCTTTTGGCATTGGTCACAGGTCCTGCAGTACACTGTTAAATCCCTGGAAATCCCAAGCCAATAAAAGTTCTTCATAATATGTCTCTTTGTATGCTTTTGCCCATATGACCTGCAAATTGAATGTCATGGGCTGTGGCTAGAAGTGCCAGATGGTAGGCTCTGGGCACTACCAGCTGCTGTATTCTATGACCTTGTAGCCAGGGGTCCACTCTCTTTACAGTAACCCTTTGTCCCAGTATATGGATTCTCCTTTTCCTTGAGAATCAGGTATCTCCTTGGCTACCTCCCTCAAGCCTTGTAATGTAGAGTCTGAGAGCCGAGCCTGTGTCAACTCTCTCTTTGTAAACCTTCCCAGCTCCCCTTCCACAGGGAAGTCTTGTACCCTCTGACAGTGGTGCCTCAGTGTCAGCCTGGGAACTACTACTCACCTCTGTCCATGCAGTCACTCTGTCCAAGGGAACATCAGTACCCACAAGCAGCTGGCTCACGTACAGTCTCACTGCTACTGGGTAGTTTCCTCCCTGAAGAAGCCACCTCACCAATCCTGACTTCAAGTGTGTGGTTTGTCTGGGCTCCCCCCAGGCTACCAGATCCACATGCTTGTCTCCAAGCCTGACTGCATGTAACTGCATGCAAACAAGGTACTGCATTATCAAAATCATTCCCTCTCAGGATATCTGCAAGAATATCCTCAAATACACCTATTTGCTTGCTTCCTTTTCCACCCTCCCATTCAAGGTGAACCCTAGCCAAAGGTCTTTGGAATGGGGTTCTTCCTAAAGCTCTGACTGGAGTAGACTGCCCAAGCAAGTAGAGCTCCTTTTTAACCACTGCAGGCTTCACAATGGTTAGGTCAGATGCTGTGTCTCTCCTAGGAGTGGCCTTTTTCCCATCTACAAAGATAGAATATAATCTCTTGTGGTAGTTAGGTACCCTTGTTGTCTCCAGACAACTTACTGCTGGCATTTTGTCATTCCCACTTACTGGCTCCCTCACCTTTTGTTCCCCACCTTGCTTCATGGACATCCTTATTCTACATGGCCCCACTGGTTATATTTAAAACATTAACCCTTGATCCTCTCTGTGTACCTGAATTAGTGGCTTCCCCTGCTACTGGCGGACTCTGTTGGGGCAGTTTAGGGTGCCCACTATGGGTTCCCTTAGACCAATTTAGCAGCACTGGGTATCTCTTTCCTGTGCAGTGATGCCCTTCTTGCTATGTATAGGTCTCCCCTTTTCCCCAACTCATCTATGGTATTGCATTCCCTATATGCTAATCAGATTCTCGTGCCCTCAGGCAAAGTGCTAAGTGTTTTTTTTCCCTCACCAAAAGGTCTGCCAGCCCTTCAAAAGTGGTGCCCTGACACCCACTCATGCACCTATGAAAATGAGTGCTTAACTCTGCAATATATTCACACACACTTTCATCTGCCTTGCGTCTATGCTCACGAAACATTTTCTATATGCCTCAGGCTTTAGGTGTTAACTTAAAATACTCTAATGAACAATTGTTAACTGTATTATAATTTAAGCAATCAGTATCAGAAACTTTAGAAACAGCAGTTACAGCTTTACCATGGAGTAAGGGGGTCAGGAACTGTACCCAGAGCCATTGGTCAACATTATACTGTTCACAAACCCTTTCAAACATATGAATAAAACTATCAAAATTATCACCCTCTGTAAATTGTGGAAAAAACTGACTGACTTTTATTGCTTCTGGGGTTCAATTACTCCCTTCCCCATTACCTCCATGACCATGGCGAAGAGTCAGCATCTCCTTTTCGTGTTGCCTCTGCCTCTCATTTTCTTTGGCATGCAGACATCTCAGTCTCTCTGCTGATTCTAATGCCACCTGTTTCTCCTTTTCTTCAGTCTCCAAATGCTGGGGTCTTTGTGCTGATTCTAGTTCCATCCATTTGGCCTCCAGTTCAAGTAACTCCAGATGGATTTTTAAGTCTTCGGAGGCAAAGTTGAACTGTCCATTTTCTGAGAGCTGTACATCACTAAGGCCAGTGTGGTTGTCTTCCTTGTTGCTGGTCTGTGATGCAGTTATGACTAAGGCTACAATCATTTCTGTTTTAGTCAGGTTGGCATGCAGCAGTGCTTTGTCTTGGCACATGTCAGCCAATTGGCTCCTTGTCAGCTTGCCATACTCCTCTGCTGACATTCTTGTCTGCTCTCCCTGACTAAGCTAACACAAAATAAGTAAAACTATTGTGATATGAAACTCTGAATGTCTACCTTCTGGCTGCTTGAAAGTATGAACACCTTCTTTAGTGACCACTGTTTATAGGCTACAGGAGCTCAATATCCACACCACTGAATCCCAATATGTGGATATCCTACCACTGTCAGTCAATAATGTGATGACCCACAACTGGACCAGTAATCAAGGAGCCACAATCCTCACCACAGGCAACAGTGGGGGACATACACTGGGAGGATAACAGGTACATTCACAGTATTTCCAGATGCAGCTCTCTGCATCAAGTGCAGTTTCCCTGAAGAGCACACAGAGACCACAGTCAGTCCAGTGCTGCTTTCTCCCTCTTTCTCCAGATCCCCAATAAGAGTCCAGATTGGCACAGATATAGAGTGGAGAGCTCAGCTGAGTGACCAAGCCAAGACCTACCAGCACCCTCTCTGTCCAACCAGTGCTTTGTGTCCCTGCCCAAGTAGCACACACATACACACACACACACACACACACACACACACACACACACACACACACACACACACACACACACTCACACACACACCTGGGAGAGGCTGACACAGGTTTACTATCTATGCCTCTTCTGCCCAGACTATAAGGTAGTTACCACTGCCACCAGTCAACTGCTTATCAGCTACTTTAAGTCCCTTAATAAAGGATGTCCAATCCTACTGTGTAATATTAATATTAATACAAATTGTAGTCTGGCCAAGAGCAAGGCTATTAGGAGTGACTCACACAGTGTCACCAAATAAATATACAAGTATTCTCAAAACTTAAATATCTCCAGACAGATCATCCATGATGAAAGGTTTATATATATATATATATATATATATATAAATAATAAACAAACAGGAAAAATACCCAGTATATATTTACAGTGACCTCAGAGTTCAAAAGCACAGGAAATACTTAAACTAACATTGCAGGACAGTCTCTGCCCCTAGATAAAGCTGTCTCCCACTTTAACAATAAATTCCTCACCATCCTTGATGCTCATGCTCCCGCTCGTTCCACGAGGGTAAAAACAAAAGCTGTCCCGGGGCTATCTAAAGAAACTAAAACAAAAATCATAGTCAGAAATAAGTCATGGACAACATGGCGTGCTACAAAAGACCCCATAAATCAAACCAAATTTAGACAACTAAGAAATGAGACAAAACAAGCTAATCTACTAGATAAAAAAAAAATACTACCTCCATCTTCAAAAAGGGAACCAAAATAAACCCCAAAAATTCTGGGCAGGGATAAATAAATTACTGCACTGAGGTCAAACCACCACTCCACCTCCCTCAGCCTCTACCGATAAACTACCAGAGGATATTGCTAACACCTTTAATAATTTCTTTACTGAAACCATCCAAGCCCTTGCAAGCCAAATACCCCTTAACTCCTCTAACCCACTGTATAGCACTCCCAGCTCCCAGCCTTCCTTTAGCTTCCAACCAGTCTCTACATCTTTCATTCGTTCACTACTCAAAAAAATTAAAACCTACTACCCTAGCCACAGACCTTCTCCCAGCCGAATAGTTGCAAAAAGCTGCTGATACCATAGTGTACCCTGTTTCCATTCTAATTAATCGGTCCATATCAGAAACCACAGTCCCCTGTATCTGGAAAATATCTCGTGTCATACCCCTTCATAAAG
>NC_056748.1:453372904-453402904 GCF_019279795.1 Protopterus annectens | reverse complement strand
AAAATAAAAGGATACTCAAGTATGTTATATAAAATTAAATAAATGTATGCGATTATCCTTTCATTTCCTCTGTCCCGTCTCTCCTGTACATTACAAGCCTCCAGTTTGTTTGCTTCTTTTTTTTGTTTGTTTTTAGTAAAAAAAAGTAATGGAGGTATTCATTTCTCTGTTGCTTCTTCAAATAACACTGGTGTACTGCAAAAGCGTAGGAACACAAGTCCCATATGCATGCACAGTGCATCAGCAGTGCTCTAGGATATCAAGGAAAAGCAGAAGGCCACTACAGTGCCGTTATACAAAGACATTATTTAAGAAAAGTGAATAATTTTTTTTCTTAAATAATGACATATAATAGCAATAACTGACTCTTTGGTGTGGTATATTGAAGATTAACCCACTGTTGCCTTTGTTTAATCACTCGGGCTTCACTCTCGTGATTAATCCACACCAACCATGGGTAAATCTTCAATATACCACACTGACATCATTGGTTATTGCTATAATATCTGTACATTAATACTTTGGACTTGTTTCTTACCAGGTGGTACCAGTACATTAATAACCTGGACTTGTTTTTTACTGGGTGATATCTGTTCATTAATACCCTATTGGAAAACACCTGCTCTCCAACAGAGTGACACTGTACATTTCACCCATTATCTAAGTCTCATAAATTCCAAGGAGCTGTAATTCAGTCAGTCAGAATGGTAGAACCAGTAACCCTGACTCAAAATGTGCCCACATTTGTCAGCTTTTATGTACTTAAAAAAATGAAGCTACACAGATATTTGTCTGCATGAGTCAAATTAAATGTCTGAAAATATTTGACTCTGTGTATACCTTTACTTATCTTGAAATTAATAATCAGCACAACATGATAATTTATGGATAAACAGACTTTAATAACTATCTAATAACTACTCATTACATTTTTTGTTTAATATACTTTGTTTTATAGTAGAGACTGTTGTAATAGTTATTTTAGTTGTTGTTTATTATTTTTCTTTTAGATATGTATATTTGCTTTACAATATTTCCATTATCCTATATTAACGTTTTGTTGTTAAAATTTTCAATAAAAACAATTAAGGAAAAAAAAAGATGATCATGGTGAGAATATTGCAGTCTTCTTAGTTCCAATTGGCACACTACATCTCTCTAGCTAAGATTTTAACAGGAAATGGCTAAGCTTCAGAAAGCTGTAGCCAACAATGAGAATTAGTGAAATTGATTTTGATGTGGTCATAGGATCATAGTATCATAGGAGATTACTAGGCTATTGACCTGGAGGTCATTTCAAGCCTAGCCATTTCATCCTGATGTAATACCATAGAAATGCTAGTCAGTACCCAAGACTGCATTTAGTGATGACTGCCTATGTCCAGGAGGGTTGTGGGATCTATCCCTGGTAAGAATTTACAGTGCCCCATCCATTCATCCAGGTTCCTCTTGAACAGTGTCATAGAGGTGCTCTGTTTCACATAAATTGGTAGCCTGTGCCAAAGAAGCAGCAGTCACTGGGAGATAAATTTGGCCTTCCAGCTTGTCCTATTTAAGTCACAGGCCGTACTTAGGTCCCTGGAATGGATATGCAGCAGCTGAGTGAAATATCTAGACGAGCTAATTCAAAATAAGTGAAGAGAAAAAAAAAGAAAAGAAAAACAGGCACTGTTTCATGAAGACACTTCAAATTTTCAGAACAGGGAAATGGACATTACTTCACATCTGTGTTGTTGCCTGCCATAATGTCACATTTCAAGACTTCCATATATTAGTTGGGAGCTTTTTAAATATGTTTGTTTTTCCAGTCCCCTCCCCTTAGTTCATCCTACCAATTTTTAGTTACCGAGGTTGAAGTCACAGGTGCGGGAGTTTTTATTTTTCTCATGATAATTTCCTACCGTATTGTCCCATGGAATGCAGGCATATAAATTCAGCAGTGTGTGCATACTACATTCTTGTGCAGGGCAACAACCTTTATCCCTTAACTTTTCAAAGCCCTGCTAATGGCTTCCTGGCTCTTACTAATATTTAGGTGGATTCTATCAGCTTTCCAACAAGTTATCAACAACCAGTTCATAGGTTCATAGGTTCATACTAGGCTATCTGCCCTGGGGCATTTATAAGCCTAGCCCGATTGTGTTTGGCTTACGCCACCCCTTGATTTGAGTATACTGTGCCCTTTTTAAAGTTTAGTTTACTGTGCCTCTGTCTAATAGTGACACGGAAGTAATCCCCAGGACAAACCTACGATCCCCCATCCACTCATCAAGATTCTTCTTGAAGAGAGTCAGTGAGGTGCTCTGCCTAACATGAATTGGAATTCTATTCCAGAGCGAAGGGAGCCTCTGGGTTATGAATCTGTCCCTCCAGCATGTTCTATTTATTTCTGTGCTGAGGTTCAAGTCCCTCGAGCGCATGGCTCTAAGGGATTTAGATTTACTGAGGTGGAGCATGTCCATTAATTCTGGGTTGGAAATAGCTTTATATGTCAGGCATAGATCGCCTCGAAGTAGGCGGTATGCAACTGAGTAGAGCTGGAGTTTTTTTAACCGAGCAGCATATGGCATCTGTTTGAGTCCCTTGATCCTCCTGGTGAGGTACTTTTGGGGTCTTTCTAATTGCTGCAGGTGTCGGGTAAGGTACATCCCAAAGGGGCATTATATTCTATGATGGGCCTGATGAGGGATGAATAAAGGGGCACGATTACCTCTCTTGATCTAGATGTGAATCCTGTCATGATGAGGTGGGCTATGTAGAAGGTATTTCTAACCACTTTGGCAATGTGGTTGTCAAAGGAGAGATTGCTATCAACTTGGGTCCCCAGATCCCTAATTACTTTCTCTGTACTTAATGGCTTACCAGCTATGTGGTAATTTGTGGGCACATTGTTTTTGCCAAAGGGTATGACTATACACTTTTTGGCATTTAGCTTTAGACCATGGCTCTGGCACCAGTTATCCGTCTCTGTGAGACCTTTTCGAAGGATGTTTGTGTCAGCTGGAGAGTCGATTATGGCGCCCAGTTTGCAGTCATCTGCGAACTTGGTGAGCCATAGTCCTCCCACGTTGGCCTGTACCTCAGAAAAGTAAATACCGAACAAGAGATGTCCCAGGACAGAACCTTGTGGGATGCCACTTGTGACCGGTTTCGAGTCTGACATGGCTCCAGCAACTCCGACTCTGTGGGTTCTGTCTTTTAGCCAGTTTGCAACCCATCTTGTGACATAGGGGTTTATATTTAGGCTGGATAGCTTATCTATGATGCCCGAATGGGGTATTGTGTCAAATGCCTTTGTGAGGTCCAGATAGGCTGTGTGGACTACCTTCCCTTCATCTATGGCCTTGGTGACTGTTTTGAAGAAGTCAACCAGGTTCAAAAGGTAGGATCTACCCTTGACGAAGCCAAATTGGGAAGGATCTAGTGTCTGTAAGTCCCCAATGTCTCTGTTTATGAGTTCCATGATGATCCTCTCCATAGCCTTGCAGACTAGGCTAGTCAGGCTTATGGGGCAATAGTTTCCAGGGTTCGTAGAGGTGCCACCTTTGTGGAGTGGGACCACTGTTGCTGTACGCCATTCTTTGGGCACATATCCTGTAGTGAGGCTGAGATTGTACAGCAGTTTTACTTGAGGGATTAGTTCTTCTTGGAGTTCATGTAGGACACAACCCGGGAAGCCATCTGGTCCCATGGAAGCAGTGTTTTTTGCTTTGGAGAGGGCGGCCTTCACCTGAGCATCAGAGGTGTTTGAGAGGCTGCACTCTGCCGGGATAGATACTTGCTCTTTTGGGGGGGAGGGGGTGGAGAAGTTTGCACTGAACCTGTCTGCCAGGATATTGGCGATGTCTGTGGGTTCAGTGTATTTTTTGTCATTTAGAATTAACTCAAAACAAGTCTGGGAGTTGCATCCCAGGTTCCTAACATAACTGAAAAAAGCCTTATGATTGTCTTTAGTGTCCTGTGCAATTTTTTTCTCGAAGCTGGCCTTGGAGGATTTTATGAGGGATCGTAATTTTTTGCTAGTACTGATCAGAGATGCCTTCCCTTTTAGGGATTTTGCTCTATCATGTAGTAGCTTCCTCCTTCTGTTGTACAGTTTATTTATGGCTGGGGTCCACCAGACTGGACGCCTGCCTTTGGATGATTGGGTCTTGATTTTGTTTGGGATAGCATGATCCATGCATTCCTAGAGATGTCCGTAGAATGCGTTTATATAGGATTCTGCAGTTTGGGCCGTAGTTTCCACTGGCCTTGGGGCCTTGAAGGATTTCACTTCGGTTTTGAGAAGTGTGAAATTCACTTTTGAGAAGTTTTTCACTGTGGTTTTCTGGGCTGGGGGTGGGGTCGGGATGTGGATATCCAGTTAAATTAATTTATGATCTGATCTTACCAATGAGGGATATACTTCTGGTATGGAGCATAGAGTCCCCATGTTGGTAATGATCAGGTCTAGTATGTTTTCCCCTCTTGTGGGAGTGGTGACTAGTTGTTCCATAGCATTTGAGTTTATAAATTCCAGGAACCTTTGGGCTAAGGTGCTGGGGCTTGAGTAATGCTCCCAGTCTATGTTTGGGTAGTTGAAGTCGCTCAATATAATGGTGTTCGGAGAGATCTTCATGTTCTCCAATGTTTTCAGGAAAGCCGAGTGGGATTCCTGACTTTGAGAGGGTGGTCTGTAGGATGCTATAATCTGAAAAGCAGTCTTGCCCACTGTCAGTTGCACATGAATGGTCTCCGATACTTCGTGCAATGCCACTAACCTGGAGGTGTGGATATCCTTGATAAATATGAAAACTCCCCCTCCTTTTGGGGTTCGGTCCAGGTTTTGGGGCCGAAAAGCATGATATGAGGTATAACCTGGTAGTGCTGGGGTGCTCCCTGGAGCCTTGAGCCAGGTTTCTGTCACTGCACAGATATCGATGTTCTCCATACTGAGGAGAGCTTTGAGTGTGTGCATCTTGAGGTTAAGACTTCTGGTGTTTAGCAGCATTACCCTTAGTTTCTTGTTCCTTGTGCTGTCTATGGTGGTGGGTTTGACTTTTGAGCCTTGCCTAAAAAAGGCACTATGGGGGTGGCAAGAGCCTTTGCCAATATCCGAAAGCCCAGGGGTGACAGGTGCAAGCTGTCCCTAGCGAAGCAACGTGGCTTGTCGAGCATGTCATCCCAGGCTGACAGACACTGGATCCCCTTTGAATGACACCAAAATTTTAGCCAATTGTTAAAATCGATCATTTTGTCTTTATACTGTGGCATCATTCTAGGTGAGGGTAAGATGCTGCTCAAGGTCAGGGTCATACCGGCCTGGGCTACATGATCAGAGAGCTCCTCTATGTCTCTTTTCATGTAGTCGAGGGAGGTACATCTCAGGTCATTCACGCCAGCATGTACAATGACTGAGTCATATTTGTATTTGCTTTGGAGTGATCTGAGTGCTTGCATTATCTGACGATCCTAGCGCCCGACAGGCAGCTTACTGTGACCTTCTCTTTATTCAGCCTGGTGAGCGGGATGTCAGTGTGTCTGACAATAGAGTCACCTATTACAAGAGTATCAGGTGTGTTATTCAGCCTTAAGGGCTGTGACTGCTTGGCACACTGACTTTGTGTGCTATGTGTTGTACGTGTTTTGTTTTGGGGAAGCGTTTGCTTGGATGTCTGCTTTGGAGGTCTCTGTTGCTTAGGTAGATTTTTATTTAGAGCCTCCGAGTATGTTTTTGTGTTTTTATGTGTTTGGTTTGCTGTTGTGGTGAGACTATGTGATACTGGAATTGTGTTGTGTGAGGTTACCTTCTCCTCCTGACTGGTTACACCAGTTTTGAGATGAGACAGCTCAGCCTCCAGTTTGGCTATATGGTTGCATCTCTCACATATATTTGAACCTGTTTGGAGGAGGAGAGGGTTGTCCGTGTACATGAGACAGTTGTAACATTGCCTCAAAATTCCCAGATTCACCAGCTGGACTGGAGAGGAAACCATTGACTGACCTTTGGACATGCTAGAGTAATATAGGAAACTGAATTAAAACGGACCAATAGGGGACAAGGTAATCGTCGAGAGTATAAGAGTAAGTAGTGCTTATGGTTTATTAGTGCTAACTTACAAGATTACTTATTTGGACCAGTGAGGGGCTTAGAATGAGAATATGGTGTTTAATTTGAGAGATAGAGCAGTTCTAAGGGAAAAAGTGAAGAGCAGACTTTGTGGAGCCAGGAATAGTTTAAACCCAATTAGGCGGCGCTGCCCGATGTTGCGCTATGCGCAAAAATGCGCAAAACCACGCAAAAGAAGGTTTTAAGAGAGGGAGATCAAGGAGTTTGGAATTGACCCAAAATGGCCAATAAAACTACAGTTTCAAGGCAGTAACCACTCCCACAGGGGCAGGCAGGCTGCTCAATGTTTATCACTGCCACTGATGAACACAGAGACTTCCCTTTAGCCCAAGCAAACAATGGCCTCCAAGAAACTTACAAACAGTTCAGAACCGCAAATCTGTAACTGAACTTTTTTAAATCTCAGAAAAGTGGGAAAAAAGCAAGATTTTTTTGTTCTTTTGTTTTTTTTTTTAAGGAAAGCAGAGGTTCACAAGTATCAACAAGTTAGAACAGTGCAGTAAATGACCCCACAGTTGATTGGTTTCTAACTGTTTGATTACCTTTGCTTGAATTTACCCTTGCTTATAGGAGTGAACCTGTGCATTGCCACAGCCTGATTCAGAGACTCTAGGAATGTTGAAACAAGAAAGTTGCAAATTTACTGCTGTCAATGTTTCACTAGAGGTGTGCTGTCTAGGTCAAGCATTGACTTCAACATAGACTTGAAAAAAGGCAGAAGGTGAGTTTACAATTGTTTTCAACCTTCTCCCTGATCTTCAAGTTAATGTGACCTCATAGTAGGTATAAAGATCAAGGACCTATGGCTCACCCTTACATTAGTAGATACAGGGGGGCTTAAACACTGCAAAAATAATGTATGTTTTGAGACCTCAAAAGTGTCAGTGTTTCTAGAATACAACCTCCTAAGGCTTTAGACCTTTTAGTTTAGGTTAATCATGTGTCAACTAAATGACATAATTAATAATAAGAAACCCAGTTATAAGTTTTTTTCTAATAAGGGCACTGCAGGGTTGCTATTTTGTGAATCTACTCTGTGCTGTATTAGAGATTATAAATAAGTGTGGGCATGTGGGTGAAACCATCACATGTTTTGGGTGCAGAGAAGGCTTGCTACCTAGCGTTAACACCTTCTGTGATGAGTATAGGTTGTTTTTTATGTGAGATGTGATTGAAGAATTGCTTTACAAATAATCATGCCTCAGTCATTCATGGGGGAAGCAGTCCTTGTCTGTCTGTGTGGCACAACATGCAGGCCATTGGCCAGCACGTGGGTCACTAAGCAAGCCTGGCCTGCCAGCATCTCAAATGGCAGTAAAAGCTTTCCAGTAGTAGGCCGCCTAATAGTAGTTCAGAACTTTAAGATATTTATGTGCTTGAAAATTCATGAGGATACTTTTGCCAGTAAAATGGCCATAACTTTAAATGACTTGGTTAAGGAAAGCAGATGTATTTACATGAAGGTTCAGCTCCTCCTCCTTCAAAAAAAAATTCCCAACTGTACATGCATTATCATATATATTATATCATGGATAAAGACTATTTTCTCCTTCAAGTTAGAAGCAAACACTTTTCAGAACATCACTTTTGGCTAGGTTGGTTATTCTTCATCTGCATCTGTCTCTGTGATTTAGAAGAGGAGACGCAGTTCCTATGCTCAGAAACACAAAACAACAGTGTTTACACAAAATGGACACCAAGCACAGAATTAATTCCAGTAGAGATGATTTACTGAAGTTTGCAGAGGTTTTCTCCCCAGACCTCCACTGTAAAGGTGTTTTTTTCCTTTTGAAACTTTTCCAGTAAACACAAGCAACAAATAACTAAAACTGCAGTACAGGTTGCTGAACTTAATATGCATGTCCATTTGGAATTTTACTTGAATTATTCTTTTGCATAAATATTATGTATATATGTTCACACACTCTCTCTCTCTCTCTCTCTCTCTCTCTCTCACACACACACACACACACACACACACACACACACCACCACCACAACATACTAGTAGAAGACGTGAAGCTAAAGATGTCTAAGACTTGCAGTTACCTCAGTTACCTCAGTGCATCCTTGCTGTCTCTTCACTGGCCCCATCCTTTTCTTACATTGAAACCAGCAGTTCAAACTCCTTTGATAAGTTACACTGCGTGACTGCCTTAGTCAGTATATTCCATGGCCATACCACAGCCTCTGTGAAGTAATATTTCCTCTATTCAATCTTTAACTGTCCCCTTCTAGCTGCTATGTGTAGCCTAATTTATTATTATGCCCTTCATTCCCACTCCATTTTCTCTCTTATCTACTTAAAATGTAACAGTGTAAGTTATACTTTCATTTCTCTTTTCTAATGAATGTATATGCATCTTTGTGTCTTCTCCTCTGCAGTCCCCTAAACTCCATTTTTTATCTTGGGATGAGTATTCCTACTTGTATAGTTCTATCCATCTGCATGGTCTCCAGATCAGTATGTACTGTTGTTGGTATAGCCTTACCAGAACAGTGTGTAATGGAGAAATGAGCAGCAGCAGCCCCACTTTGCCTCATTGTGTTCTATGTTTCTGCTTATGGGGGTTTATTATCCCTACATTCTTTTTTTATTCTGTATTCAGCTTTGGATTGCTTAACCAAGACTGTATATTTCCCATGAGTGCCATAACTCCAAATTTCATAATCACGTACATTTTACATTAAAAGCCAGACATTAATTTTTTTGTCCATCAGGCAAGTCAGTGCATGCTTCATTGAAGACCAACTATCCATTCAAAAGCTTCAACACCGGTTTCCATGTGAAAATTATGCAAACAAACTGATGTTCGTCTCCAAACTCAGTGTGATACCTGACAAAAATGCACAAAAGATCAGTCTTAAAAGTCAACACCATGGAAAGTACTGAACATTCCTTTTAGAGTTACTTTCTAATTAACACCATTTACTTTCGATAAGACTTCCATGTTTCAATTTACTTTATGTATTTATTTATTTAACATTTGTTAATCAGGTGAGAGGACTGGTGTGAGGGGTCTATATCATCACATCCTAAGTTAATTTAATCTAAACTCATTTCATTGAAAATTTACTTCATAACAAAAATACCATAAAAAATGTTTTAGCACCCCACACCCCGTTACTTATATATACTATCTCCATGGTCATACAACCTTGGAAAAAATAAAAACACTACACACAGTGAATCAGTGCTGCAGTGAAAACAATCATCTACAAAACCTGGGGAATGGCATGATGTTGATCACTGCAGTCTGCACATACTCTACCAGACACACTTGCATAGTAATTCCCATGATAAAAATGACACCATCAGATAATTCCTATAGACTTCTACACTTTTCAATTAAATGAATTTAGATGAAATTAACTTTATATGAGATGTGTTTTCAATAAAATGGCCTTGATGAAGTGGGTTTAGATGGGAGGAACTTTAGATGTTGTGATATAAACTAGGTCAAGGGGACCTTTTCAGACATAACCCAGACCATTTATACATAAGCAGAGTACAACAAATATAAAATGGTTTACATGCACAAGAAAGACAAGATAAAACAAGTAGTTCATGAGAAATCAAATTTTGCAAATGTAAATAAAATGCTGGCATATTTAAAGAATTGATGTGTTAAACATAGCAAACATAATGATGTTAAAAAGCCTGAGGTTTTATAGGTGCATAGGTTCATGGGTCTATACTAGGCTAATAACCAGTAGGGCCTTTATAAGTCTAGCCATGTACCCCAATTGTATCCCATGACTTACTGTGCCTTAGAGTTTATTATAAAGGGTGTATGTTTGCTAGGGCATGATTTAATGGTTGCCTCTGTTCATCAGAGACATGGGTGCCAGACCTGGATGAAATTTCAATTTCCTATCTATTGGTCCAGATTACACTTTAATAGAATTAGGGAAAGGGGTCTGTTTCATATGGATGGGAAATCTATCCACATACCTGTCCCACCGTTATAAATCTTATGTATGTTGTAAGCAAACTTTAGGTCCTTAGATCTCATAGTTCTGTTGCTGTTCATTCTGCAGATATGCAAAAGGTCCATCAGAATTGGATCCAAGGATGCCTTGTATGCCAGGCATAGGTCACCTCTCAGCAGTCTGTAGAAAACAGAGTATAGAGACAGTGCTTTGAAATGATCTATATGCAACATTGTGTTTGCACTCTGTATTCTTTTTAGGAGGAACCTCTAAGGACATACCCATTGCTGCATTCACCTGGTCACACGGAAGTGGCATTATACTCAATGATGGCTCTGATGAGGGCTGAATGCAGTGGCACGGAGACCTTACTTATAAGCTGAGTGATATAGAATGACATTTTTACTGACTTAGACAAATTTTGGTCCAAGGTCAGGTTACTATCTACATGTCGATGACATAGATTCCCAGAGTGACTGACTTCACATATGGTACTATTATGCATTTCCTGGCAGTAAGTTTTAAGCCATGGCTTAGGCACCAGTCATTTTCTTGCATTAGACCTTCCTGTGAGATGTCAGTATCTTGTGGGATTCTATGACTGCTCTTAGTTTGCAGCCATCTGCAGACTTGGTCAGCCAGAGGCCCTTGATGTTGGCCATGACTTCTGAGAAGTATATGTCAAAGAGGAGCTGACCCAGCACAGAGCACTGTGGGACTTTGCTAGTGACTGACCTCTATGTAGAGGTGGTCTCCCCAGGCCTAATTTCCTGGGTCCTAGCTGTGAGCCAGCTGGCTATCATGCATGCTATACAGGGGATTATGCCTAATTCTGTGAGTTTATTTACAATGCTTGAGTGAGGTATTGTGTTAAATGCCTTAGCCAGGTTAAGGTAAGCAGCATGCACCATTTTGCCCTCATCCATTACCTTGGTGACCTTCTCAAAGAATCCACCAGGATTAATAGGAATGACCTGCATTTGACAAAACCAAACTGCACATAGTCCAGTGTCTGAAGGTATCCTATGTCATTGTTAATCATTTCCATGATAATTATTTCAATTATTTTGCATATGAGACTAGTCAGAATATTGGTTCTGTAGTTCCTGGGATCTGTTGATGGTCTGTCCTTGTGCAGAGGGATGATATCTGCTGTCCTCTATTCCTGCTGCACAAAGCCTATTCAGAAGCTATAGATGAAAAGTTATTTCAGTGATTCCAGTGGGCCTAATAGGTCATATTTCAGGTTATTTAGGAGGCATCCTGGGATGTTATTGGAGCCCATTGAAGCTGTGTTCTTGGCCTTAGAGAGCACAGCTAGGGCCTTCTTCCTATTGATAGCTCAAGGGGTTATGTTACATAGTATTTCCTGGGAGGTAGCAGAAGGTGAGTGTGTGTGTGTGTGTGTGTGTGTGTGTGTGTGTGTGTGTGTGTGTGTGTGTGTGTGTGTGTGGGTAAATTTGGAGCTGAATTTGTTAGTCAGAAGATTTGTTATAGCTCCTGGCTCATTGAATGTAGCACCATTTACAACCAATTTGGAAAACTGCTGGCAACTTGACACCATAAAATGCCACTGCCAATCATGAGCAGACAGGTGATCCACTGAGGCGACCCCTAACTTGGAAAAGCCGAAAGAAGCAGACAATTTCTGACATAAGTAAAGAAGGCTTTATTGTTGTCATTGGCTTGCAAGCTATCTTTAGCTCAACATTGGTTTTCTTGGACTTAATTAGGCTTCTTAACTGTATATTAAGTATGATAAGAGAGTTTTTCCCTGGGATTCAATACACTCCATGCAGGAATAGCGCTACTCCTGCACGGTGTGAACCATGCCCGTTTACCATTAGCTTTAACAGCAGTGCACCTTGCATATTCATGAAGGCATGCTGCTGCTAAGGCTAAACAGACATGAACACTACTGGGTGCAGGGGGCGTGTTTAGGTAGTGCACGCACATCTAACGTGCCTCTTGCACTCAGAAAGTTCCATACAGCACTTTTTAAAAGCATTTCAGTGTCCATGGACATTGAAATCAAATAAAATTAGTAAAACAGTGTCCGCAGACACTGAAATAGGGGAGCAAGAAATCAATGCAGGGTGTGTGTGACAGGTTCTATCACACACTCCCTGCATTGTCAAAGTGCCGTACAGCACACTTGGCAAGTGCTTTCAGTGTCCGCGGACACTGAAAGTAGGAAATCCAGAGAGGAAGCAATGGAGAGGGTGTGTGACAGGTACTGTCACACACCACCTGCATTGTCAAAGTGCCGTACAGCCATACCCTTCAACTGTACAGGTTTCCGCAGAATGCACAGATGCCTGCCTCACATACCTCTCAACCTTCTAGAGCAAGAAAGCTGTACCAAGCCATAAATAATGGGGTGACAAAGGCCAAAAAATAAGGACACTTTTCAAATATTGCACTTACAAACTTAGAAAGTTGATAGAATAAAAGGTTTGAATTAGCACAGATTTCCTGAAGGGTATGAAGCCTGAAAGCCAAATGTCTACCATTGTCAAAGTGCTATAGGGCCATACCATTCAACTGTACAGGTTTCCGCAGAATGCCCAGATGCCTGCCTCACATATCTCTCAACCTCCTAGAGCAAGAAAGCTGTACAAAGCCATAAATAATGGTGGGACAAAGACCCAAAAATAGGGACACTTTTTTAAATATTGCACTTACAAACTCAGAAAGTTGATAGAATAAAACATTTGATTATCACGGATTTATTGAGGGGTATGAAGTCTGAAACCCAAATGTCTGTCAATATGTTCTGACTTAAACCCTGCCTGGTTTGCCAGTGATTTGCTAGAAAACCACAGTCACACTTTCCAAGTTTGTAAGAGCAATAATTAAAATCTGTCCCTATGTGTCCCCTTACAATTTCCCTTACTGTGACTGACAAGAAGTACTGATACACGTAAATAAAGTGGGTTGATAATTTTTTTTTTTTTTCCATTCTCAGGTATGTTTAAGTGTAGCTGAGTGGGTGTGCAGGTTATGGCCCTCTGCTCAGCATTGCTTAAACATCCCATAGAAGATAAATACAAATATACAGCTAAGATCTTAAAACTGGGATAGTGTAGTGGTTAGAGTCCTGATTCATGGTTTGAGTACCCAGCCAGGCACTTTATTTTTACATGGGAAAGCAGTGTTAAAATTATTATTTTTATTTTAAATTATGTAGTAATTGATATTTGTCAACCAGGGTAGTGTAGCTGGCTCACAATGGAAGTGTGAGTGCATATAATGGGAAATTACCCATGTATACACAAGTGTCCCATACAGTATAGTCACATCTCATGGTAATGTAATGAAAGCACATAGAGGGACGTCATGTAAAGTAAATCATATACACTTACTAATATGTCAGCAATGATTAATTAAGTCATTATTCTGATATTCCCTAAAAAATAAAAAGTGAGCAATGGTTAGCAGTGCTCAGCTATTCCCAGCTGGTTTAAGCATTGCTTAGATGAAATGCTAAGCAGCAGTCAGCTCAGCTAAGCAGATTTGTGCACTATTAAGCAGTGCTCTGCAATTACCCCTTTAAGTACTGCTCAAATTGGCTTAGCAGATATGTGCACCACTTAGATGAGCTCAGCATTTTCAAAATGGTCCAATGATGGCAAAGGGTGGGAATATAACCTTATTTAAATGGCGCAGGCGAGAATACAACCAGAATCTGTTGTAGCATTCTCTGAGTAGGAACTATGCCAGGTGTTGGTGAGGGCTCGCACTTTCAGGCTCAGTGCTGGAGCATTTTGGAGTCTAGTGTCATGGCTGGGCTCCTTGTAGCAAACCATGATGACACACTGCTGCAGGGCCAGCACCAGGGTTCACAGTATAAAGTGGAGGCCTGGGACCATCTGGCACACTAGTTTAAAAGTGCCACTGGCTTCCCTTGAACTGGTGAGCAGGTACAGCATCACTATGCCGACCTAAAGTGGAGGAAGGGGGTGTTTTTGGCCCAATAGATCCAAGACACTTGGGACAACCATGCTCCAGCAGTTTGTAAGTATCCCAGATAAAGCTGTACCAAATTCTAGCCTGAGTATGTGATAGACAGGTATGCATAATATTTGTTTTCTCCCCCTACAGCTGCCGCAGAGAGGACTAGCAAAGCTGAAACCTATGCAGACAGACTGACAAGGCTGCAACGACAGGCTGGTGTGTACAAATCTACCTTGCAGTATATAGTGAAATAAATAAGAAGGAGTAAATTGTTTACTGTGTTCTGTGTGTAACAATTAAAGAAATGTTTGCCAGACTTATAGTCATCTACAGCAAATGCAGTAATAAAGCACTGTGTCATATAAGTACAATAAAAGCCTAAACCACCAACTGTTGTGTTTATTCTGGTATGTTGTTGTAGAAATAGAATGTGTACAGGTTCTGCACAGAAAATATGACTTTGACAGCATGAATTAACAGAGGTTGTTCTGAGAATCAGCTAGTATGCAAAACAGTAGATTGTGGAGCTGTAAATCAAGATATACATGAAATATGACATATGTTATGCACTAAGATCTGAACCCTGAATACTAATGTCAAATGTATTATAGTGTGTCCCCTGTTGCAGTACCTTGTGTTAACCATTGCTTTCTAGATTGTATAATTTCAAAGGATTACTACACAGTACAGTAACTGTCATGCATGAATCTCAGAATTACAAGGTAAGACTGTATAACCCACAGTGTATTAGGCAGAAAACAGTCAAACAAGTGACAACAGTTCCCCAGTACTTCAGTGTGATGAGAAACAGCCTTGTAGTTCATTTTAGCACACACAGACACAGTTTGACTCCAGGGAGTGGTACTGAGATATGTGCATATATACACTCAAGAAATCTTGAATATTTATAGAAACACTCTGATAGTGGTAACCAATACTTTCTCCACAGGTCTTACATGTAATGAAATGTTTGTAGTAGCTATTTGAAGTGTATAACAATACACCATGTACAACTGTCCCATTGTCCAACCCCATGCCTGCAAATGACAGCAGGATAGGTACATACACCATGTCCTCTTCCCGATACATGTCTCTCAAGTGTCATGCTGTCATGGTTAGTGGTCACTGCTGCCAATCACCTTGGACACAGATAGGAATCCAGGTGAACTATGCTAGTAGCAGACTCACACAACATCATTGCAGGGTACCCCTTCTTTGTCAAGTATGTAACCCTGACATGTAAAAGCCCCCTCTAGTAAAGTAGCCACAGTTCACCCAGTCTGCCCCATACCATTACAGGTTGACAGTCTAACAGGTATATATGTGCCACAGAAGCTATGGGCCATAGGTAGATGTAAAGTAAGGGCAGACCTGTAGAGTACTGCCCAGTACTGTTGTGAAAAATAGAAGCCGATACAGTTGTTAATGGACTTTTTATTCTCTTCCCCCCCATCATTTGCATCAAAAATTGTTATTCATATACTACGGGTATGTTGTTCTAAAGCCTATTGTTGGGACATGTGTTCTATTATTGTTCATATATTTCATTGGTTGCATATTAACATACCTTGTTCAAATAGCATTATTGGTGGCCTTTTGCCATCAATGTAACTTGCATGCTGTTAAAATGCTTACTGTTGTTTCATTTATGCATGTGTTCTGTTTGCTATGCAACTGTTTCAAATCTGTTGGTTTGGGTTAATGGGAACACCCACGCATACTGTTATAACTAATTTTGCAATGTGTTGTTCATGACTAAACAATATATCTGGGAAAACCACAATACCATAAGATGTTTGGGAAGGCAGATCCCGGTGGATCCACCTGTCCCATGCCATCTGGCCGTGGCACTGGGCCCCAGCACATCTGGGACCTGACCTGGAGCATCCTCCTCTTCTGGTCCTGTACCATCTTTGGGTGGAACCGCCTCACTGGATGGGGCCTGTCCCTCCCAGGTGCAGGTATGGAGAGGAGCCTGTCACCCGCAGAATGTTCTGGAGTATGGTGCACAGTGTCATCTCCTCTTAGTTGGGTGGGAAGTTGTGCCAGATGGAGGGCTGCCTGGTGCACCTTAAGCGGCAGGGTGCCCCTCTTGACCAGCCCCCAGCACAGCCACCTTTGAGGCCATGAAGGTGCAGTGGTGACTGCCCATGGGTGGGGACCTCAGTCCCACTCTATCCATTGGGGGCTCATGGGCCTCTAATTTCCAACCACACTCCTCGTTCAAGATGTTTACCTCTTCATGTGTCATATGACTTCCCTGTCTGCTGTCTTGTGTGTCTTGTCTGTCAGCAAATGCTACCTATCCTACCAAACCTGCCTCCAAAAACATACTTACATCCCTTTCCCAACATTCCACTCTCACCTAAAAAAAAGGGCCATCTGTCCCACAAGAGAATTATTGCCCCGTACATAGCTCTACATTTCACCCCAATGTACAGTGAAATTAATCAATCTACCCATAAATTATTCTACAAATGTCTGTCATCAACATCCCTCCCTGTGGGGTGTGAGGCTATAAATTCCAAATTCTACACATTATTCACAGCTGTTGCTGCAGACGAAATGCAGAGCTACGGTCCTTTCCCATACCTGTCTTGCACATTCCTAGCTGTTTTTTCTAATGTTTTGCCTCCTGCTTGCCCCCATTTCACCACTTTCCTATCATCTTTTTTTCTTTTCTTTAATTAAAGTTAGTGTGGGTGTAAATGGGAGTAAGCGGTGCTAAGCGAACCTAAAAGAACTTAACTGTCTGTTGGCATTGCTTAGCTTCATGCAAAACCGTGCAAACCCACTTACAACTACTTAAAAGTGCCTTAATCACTCTGTCTCAATCAGCCCTTGTTCTGCCCAGCAACAAAATAATCAGCTCTGCCAAGTCTCAAACCTGGGATGCTATGCACTACAGTCACAGCACCATAGCACACCATCTGAGCTGTGAGGATTTGTAATGCTTTTACAAACATGTCATGCATTATGGTCATTTAACATGAGTGAAAAAAAGTCATTGCTACTAAATCTGGAACCCACGACCCTGTGCACTACAATCACAGCAATATACCTCAACACCATCTGAGTTGTAGGAATTTGCAATTTTTTTACAAACATATCATGTACTACAGTCATTTAACATAAGGGAAACATATATATCCATAGTACTCTTATAACTTTCTTGGGTGGCGTAAGCCATGGAACCTTGTTGGCTAGGCTTACATAGGCCCTTGGGCTGATAGCCTAGTACCTACCTATGAACATATAAACATATACATATGTACATATATATATTTTTTTAACATATATATATATATATATATATATATATATATATATATATATATATATAAACAACCTCTTTCTGCAAGACATCTGCAAAAAGCCTGACAAAGTGGGGGGGGGGATAAAGGCAAACGATAGTGACATCTTTGAAATATGGCTGTTATACATGTAGAAGTCTGCTAGAGTAGCATGGTTTTATTTAACATATATTTCTTGATAGATTCCAAGTCTGAAACACAAATAATTGTCATCATTTACTGATGTCAATGCTCACATCATCCTAATGATTTGTCAGAAACCCACAACTGTGATGGGGAACAAATCAAGCATATGAGCCACGCATCTGGACAGTGTATAGACATCTGGACAGTGGAGAGGTATGAATGCAGTCATGTAACAGAAGAGAAAAAAACACTGAGAGCTGCAAACCATTCCACCCAGCAACTTCTGAACCACAGTAAGACCAAAACGACACTACCCCAAATCAGCTGTTGGGAATTACCCATGTATCTCCAAATATATCATGCACTACAGGGATGGAACTGTAGTGAAATGCAAACATTGGTGAGCAACTGTCCACCTACAACCATTTGCACCACATTCACAGCAACATACCAGTACCCAAAATGAACTCTAGAGTAGAACAACTGTTTGAACAAACACATCCTGATTGCCAGTCACACACTACACTGACATATACTGGCCCAACTCACAGTCTACTGGGATTCCTGAGGTGTTACAAGACATGTCCCAGTCTGCCCCTACAAACATATACACCTGATAGACTACCAGCAACTGTAGCAGCATGCACAGTCAGATAGAAAATGATCTATGACAGTCACATCTGCTATGCTCCCTATGCAGTCACATCTGCTACTCTCCCTATGCAGCCCAGCAAACATTTGCACACAATACTGCAACACAATCTTGGCAGTCTGTTAACAATGGCCAGACATACATAACTCTCAACTGTACAGATTTCCACAGAATGTCCAGGGTGTGGGACCATATTTATGGCCACTGCTGAATACCACTTCCAGGAGTCTGCTAAGTCACTGGGATGATATCCAGAGTGCAGTCACTAAATAATGATATACCATATCTCTGAACCTCTTACTGCAAAACATCTGGACAAAGCATGACATACTTGGGGGACAAGGGGCCAAAAAGAGGGGCAAATATCACATAATGGTGTTACAAACTGAAACAGTTGCTGGTGTTACAGGGTTTGTTGTAACATAACAACCCTGTAGGATATGATGTCTGAAACACTAATGGATGTCAACATCTACTAACTACAATCCTCACATTATCCTACTGATTTCTCAAAAAAGAATATTGTCTGAGGAACAGACCAAACATAACAGGCAAATCTCTGGTCAGTCTGTTGACATCTGGACAGTTAAGAGCTATGTCAGAGACATATCATTGTCAGACGTCAAGTCATGCAGAAAATGCATGTACAGACAAACCCTGTTAATGTAGCAATCCTCTATGTGTATAACAGCAATACTTTCTTACAATCTGTACTCAGTTTTGGAGCTTTGTACCCCATGTTGTTGGCTGTCTCCATATGTCTTATCCTGAAAAGAATTTCCAACTGCTGTCTGTGAAGCTGTAGCCCACACACCTCCATAATGTCTTTCACACAGGCAAGGAAAATGGGCAAGGCCCACATGAAGGACTTAATTATAGAACTGTGTTGCTATGGCTTGGCTAACAGAAAGGCAACACAGCTGCTCTGGATGCAAATAGCAAGAGGGAGACTCCAATTGGTGCACAAGCCATCACCTGCTCATGAGCATTACCTACAAAAGGCAAGCTGCTGCCTATGCAACACAGGTCTGAACCCATCTACACAAAGACAGACTGCAACTACACAAACCTAAACATCTGCATTATTCTGAGGAAACTCTTCAGCACTATAAAAGGTATGTCAATTGTGTAAGGTTGTGAATGCAGAAGGGGAGATACAATAATGTGAAATAGGAAGTTAAGCACTAGGTCACAACAAGACCTGCTGAACTCACATGCTGCTGTCCAGCACCTATGGCCATTCCTTCTTGTCCTGTCTGCAGTGACATGGATGACATCTCTATCCCCTGAGTCACCCCAGCAGAAGTCAGCTCAAATATAACTACTACTGGAGTGTCTATTGTCCAATACTGAGTGTGACACTGCTAGGCCAGCTACCTGGGATGTTGTAAATAGTCATATGTCACCTGTGAATGCTACTATGATACATATGCTTGTCTTACAAATGTAAGAGACTTATATAGGGTATGTGCATAGTACACAACAGGTGCACATACCCTATATAAGTCTCTTACATTTGTAAGCATAGTACACAACAGGTACAGAAGTGTGTGTTGAATGGTATGTTATATACTGAGCCCATACCTGAGAGCTGCCCAGAGTTTTGTAGACTGACCACATGTCTGCCTCATATTTCTAGTCAATGCCTCATACAGTTGTGTATTGTCTGGCACATCACTGGCAACCCATTAAAGACTGAAATCATAACATAATAGCAATGTGTTTGATTGTCAGATGTCATATCCTGCAGAGTAGACCTGTGAATGCAACATCGTCTTTGCTGGCAACTAAGTATGTTTCAGCTAGAGTCATAAAGTGACACTATATTCCAGCCTTTGCCCACCAGTGATGTGTGCCTTTGTGCAGATGTCTTGTTCAAACAGGAGTTAGGTGTCTTAGCATGAAACCCACGTTAATACAAGTGTAACCTTGTCCTGTAGGATGCCGATATCTGTGCAGTCACTGACACCTGTTTGCAGCTATGGAGAGCACACTTACCTTGCCAGGTTACTCATCCCATCATAAGTTTATACCCCAGATGGAGGGCTGCAAAGCCACAGGAGGGGGAGTGTTAAACATTATCATACACATACACACCTCCAGGCTGGCCAAACAATATGATGCATGGGAGACATCCCATGTGCAGTTAACAGTTGACAAAACACCTACTCAAATCATAGCAAGCTACAGGCCTCCAACCATGACTATGGACACCCAGCACACCTATTGGGACTTGCTGGAATCTGTCAGGATTCAGTTGTCTACCCTGCTCCTGAGACACTTCAACTACCCAACCATAATGTGCATGACCTATGCCACCTGAACATGAACACACAGAGATTCCTTGGCTTTGTCAATGTCAATGCAGTGGATCAGCCAGTCAGCACTCCTACAACTGGTGGACATATCCTGTACCTGGTCCTAACCAACATGAGTAACCACTGTAGCACTCATACAGTGTCATCCTCCTTGGTAATATCTGACCTCATAGCCATCACTGTTCAAGACACCATCTCCCCTGCCCCTACCCCCTTGTCAGGGTCAAACAAAATTAACTTTACACAAATTACTATAAATCTTCTCAGAGCAGGTAGAAGCAGCTTTACAGCCAATGCCCCATCAGTTGGAACTAGCATTAGTGTCCAGGCCCACACCACAATAATATGTGAGCACCTACATAGCTGTATGGACTCAGAAATACCTGACAGGACAACATCATCTCCCTCAAGGTAGGGTAAATGTCTGTGGTGGACAGCAGCAATGCACAAATACCATAATATGCAGGGGTGGCTCATGATATTGGACTGCAGGACTGCAGCCCCCCAGCTGTAAAAAGAAAAGATGAAATAAAAACCAAGAAAAGAATAACAAAATAAAATAAAAAAATGAGAGCTAGTGCCAGAACACTGGAAGGGGATCAGGCTGCAACATCTGCAGGCTGGATAGCTTGCTCTCGTGGGAAGAACTTGTATTTTAAACCTAGGCTGGATAGTTGCTCTCATGCAGGGGCTGGGATGGACTCCAAACTCAGATATTGTGTGTGTGTGGGTGCCCCAGTTAAATACACCTGGTGGCTAGAGAGAACCTCAGGAAGCATACTTTGTGGCTGTAGAATAACTTAGGCTCAAACCCTGTACCTTGGGTGGAGGTAGCAAGAGCCTGAATTCCCTACCCACCACCACTTGTAAAAACTCTTCAGATTTATGCTTCATATTTTTGTTCTGTTCTGTTCCTCATAAAATATGTGGTTTTCTGGATTTTGAATTCACTAAATAATGACAGGCATTTGAATTTCAGACTTCATATTCTTCAGAAAGTACAGGTAACACAAAGCCTTTTATTCTAGCAATTTTCTAAATTTATAAGATCAATATTTGAAATTTGCCCCTATTTTTGGGGCTGTATTCCCCCATTATTGGCTTTGTCCAGGTTTTTTGTGCTAAGAGGTTGGGAGATATGGTGAGAATTTAATTCACTAAATGGTAGCCATTTAAGTTTCAGTCTTCCTGTCTTTCAAGAAATAGCTGATATGACATAGCGGTATGTTGCTCTGACTGTAGTGCACAGGGTCCTTGGCCCAAAACTTGGTAGTGAAATGCATGGTGGTAACACAGCATTTTATTGTAGCAACTTTTAAAGATTATACAAGCAATGTTTAAAATGTGTCCCTGGTTTTTAGGCTTTTGTCCTCCCCCAATAGATTTTGGCTTTTTCCAGATTTCTTGTTCTGCAAAGTTGAGAGATATAGTTGAGTGTGTCAAGTGGATTTTACAAGGAGCTGAGAGCTTCAGGGGAAGAGATGTTTAGTGTGCTTATGCTGATTCTGCTCATATTGTTAATAGCCCAACAGGTAACGTACTTGCTTTTGATGTACAAGGCTGTGAGTTCTACTCCCACAGTATATAGATGTATTACTGATGCTGTACTATGTTGTACTTTTAAAGGAGGTGGATGCTGCAGTCCTGAGAATATCCTCTTTGGCAGAGATACATAGTAACTTTGAACCTGTTATCAGTTTGCCATCCATTCCCTATTGCAATATTGCTAGCTTATCATTTTTTTTAATGTAACATAGGCAATTTATTCCTCAGGGGCAACAGGCACTTTATTTGTAGATGATACAATGAAATATAAAGTTGTTTGCTCGCAGCAACCTCTTCATTAGTTACAGATCTTTTTAATGTGGAATTATTTCGATGACTTTGACTTCTGCAGAGACTGTGCATATTTACTAATACTGGTGGACTGTAGAAGTTTGAGTAGACTTTTATGATGGAAATGTTCTGAAGTGTGCAGTTTTGCCATTATTGGTGCATGCATTTTGTTTCATTGTTTACTGGAAAAATGTTCAAAACAATAAATTTAAAACACCCTCTAATAACTGTACTGTATTATACAAGGAATATAATTTAATGCAATCAGGAAGGTGTATCAAAGAACACATGTATGTTTCATGTGCAAGGTGCCTGCGATTTGAAAACAGCCCAAAGTTAATCGTTATCCCTTACTGGCCAAATGTATTTTCTTTGAATGTGAGTTTCAATGCTATTTCAATGAGTATGAGTTTCAAGGGCAGGGAAATTTTAATGCTAAGTCTATTTTCATTGTGAGACTGCATTGCTTTGTTTAGCAGATGTCTATTAGGGTTTGTGCTGTAAAATGCAAAATAAAACTTTCAAATGAAATCCAAATCATTGCAGAAGTAAAGCAGTAGACACATTACAGAGTTTATGGTAAATGGGGTGAAATAGCCAAGTAATGGGACATTGGAATGGCTGCAGGGGGGTAGCCCCATTTGACTGTGATTTTGTGAGGGGGGGGAGGGCGGCAAACCTCAAAGACAGCCCCTGCTGAACTATACCTCTCAACTGTCCAGATTTTCACAGAATGAATAGATTTTTGCTTCTTATATTTGGTTTGTTCCTCATAAAATGTGTGGTCTTCTGGCAAATCATTTAGGAATGAATTTACTAAATAATGACAGACATTGAGTTTCAGACTTCATGCCCTTCAGAAAAATGCATGCTAAAGCAAGACCTGTTATTCTATCAACTGTCTTAAGTTTATACAAGAGCAATTTTTAGTACTGTTTGTATGTTCCCCCAATTTATTTGGGTTTGTCCAGATTTCCTGCATTAAGAGGTTGAGAGGTACGTGCAAATAAATTGCTTTATAGAATTAGGTATATCAAAACCTCTCAACTGTCCCCAATTTTGGCTCAAAATGTTGCTCTCCCCCTAATAATCCCTTCATAAAATGGCAATTTTGGAAGAAAATGTGGCAGGTTTGCAATTAATAAATAATTGTAATGATCAGAGTTATAGATTACTTTTATTTCTGAAATGCATGCAGATTCTCTTATTTTGTCAGCTGCTCAACTTAACAGTACTAATATTAAAAAAAATGTCCCTTCTTTGACAGGTTGCCAGCTGTATTGTGTGGCTATTTTATATTTTTGCATCACATTTTTGGTCCGTTTTTCATAAAACTGTGGTTTTCTGGCAAATTAGTGGCAAATCATTAAAGACTGAATTTAGAAAATAATGACAGACATTTGAGTTTCAGATTTCATACCCTTCAGAAAATTCATACTAATGCAAAACCTACTATTCTATTATCTTTTTAAGTTTATAAGAGCAATATTTAAAAATTGTCCTTATTTTTGGGCCTTTGTCCCACTTCTATTTATGGCTTTGTCCAGATTTCTTGCTCTTAGGTTGAGAGGTATGACATGGTATGGCTTTTCATCTGTCCTTGATTTTGCAGAATAATAACATCACATACACATACGACATAGATATAGGCAACCTGCTGCAGACAGGTGAAGTGTAAACATCACTCCCCTGTCCCCACATCAGTACACATGTGCATGCACAGCACCTGCCCCCCCCCCATCATCAGGAAGCAGGTCCGTAATACCCTCTCAAGGGCAACACACAGAAGTCTCCATAGGCCTGATACCATCCTTGGCTGCATCCTACATGAACTCAGGCATGAGCTCTCAGATCCATTATGCACTGTAGTCAACCAAAGCCTGAGCAATGTTGTCATTCCATCTGCACAGAGGACAGCCACTGTCATCACTATACACAAAGGTGGAGCAGTCCACGGACCCAGCCATTCATATGCACATCAGCCTAACTAGACTGATCTGCAAGAGCATTGGAGGCTATATCAAGGACATTATGAACGGGGACATTGGTAACCTCAAAATGCCTGACCCCACACAGTGTGGTATTGTCAAAGGGAGATCAGGCCTGTTAAACCTGGTCGACTTCTCTGAAGTGGTCAACAAACACAAGGACGAGGGGAAAATGGTGAACAATGCCTACCTTCACCTAGCCCAATTCTCTCACAATATTCCCCAGATGGCCAGGATACATACGCCTAACAGCTAGGCATCAACCTGTATATTACCAGATGGGTAGCCAACTAGCTCAATGATAGTACCCACTCAGTCAAAGTAGTAGAACCAACCTCTAGTAGTAGAGTCTTCCAAAGTGGTGTACCCCAAGGATCGGTCTGGGGGCCTCTACTGTTTGAGACATATGTAACTGAGGTACAGAACAAAGGCATTGGTCTGTGAATGACCAGGTTTACAGGTGCTTGTAAGCTGGCCACTGTCTTACATTCCCCTACTGATGTGATCATTCTCCAAGAGGCTCTCCCCCAGTTAATGACTGGTGCAAGAAGCATTGCCACAAACTGAATGTCAGGAGATGCATCATTCTCCCTGCTGTGGCAGATGTCATCCACACTAATTATGATAGTAATAATTTACTGAGCATGTAATCAGGTGTGAGTTGACTTGTGCACCAAGGTTGGTAGCAACCTGACAGTTTCCCACCATGTGGGCACCATTGTACAGAAGGCTGTCGACATGGCCGGCCTCACAAATAAGGGTATGTCATTCAGGAACCAGGAGGCCACTACATTCCTGTACTCCACCCTTATCAGATGCATTACCAAGTACAATGGCTCCTTTGGCATGAACCTTGCCAAGCAAATGCAGCAGTTGCAGAGACCACAGAGGTTCCTGACCAGACAAATCCAGGGTCTGCAACACCTATCCTATACAAGTAGGCTGAAAGCCATGTCCCTGTACTCAGTCTCATGCAGACTGATCATAGGTGATCTGTGTCTGGCATACAAGGCCATTTCCAAACAAGCCTGATGGTGTTTCTTCATATCTGTAAGACAAACCCCACTCATGCATCTTGCATGCAAGTCTCTCACCTGGTCTGTGACATGTATAGTACTTGTCTGCAGGATAGTGTAATATCCCGCACAATACACTGTCTGTAAAATACACACCCTCCCCATGTCTAGCATAGTATGTGTATAGCCCTTTTGAAGAGGAAGGTGGACAATTGCATGGAACATGGATGAGACACCCCTGGGATCCCATGTGTGTCCCAGCTGGATAGTGGAAACAGGTGCTGGCTTTGAAGGGACATGGGCGGAAGTCTGGGCCAGGCTTATGAGGGCATGAGGGCCAATTGCCTGGTATCATCCTATGAGGCTATGCACCTAGTACTTTACAAGTTTCCTGTATGTATTGCAGACTGTCCTGCAATGTTGTCTGAAATTAATCCCTGTGATTCTGAACTGTGTATGTACTGCAGTGATAGAGTATAGTCCTGTTCCTTCATCTGCTATCATAACATATCGTTACAGTTTGTCATTGTGTGTGGTCTGTATAGCAATAAGTCAGCTCTTACAGTATGTGCATATGCACTTGGTGACACTACATAGCTCACTCCAATAGCCTTGGCCATGGCCATAATTGCCATTCTGCTACTAGGCCCATCACAAAGTAGGATTTGTCACCCTTTGTTGTGGGCCTTACAATAGCAGTGAAAGAGATGGATTGTGGCAGGCAGAACTACCATAAGGTCTGCCCTGAAGGGCCCATAAGTGGCACAACTGTGCTAGACTGTACCAGGATTGTGTGTGTGTGTGTGTGTGTGTGTGTGTGTGTGTGTGTGTGTGTGTGTGTGTATCAGCAAATGTAATACTGCAGGGTATTAATTTACATATGTTGTCTTCCCCTTGCAGGTGAGCACAGGGCTTGGAGTCCCTCCCCCTCACAAGCTGATGTCAGTGTCTTAGTGGACTCTCATGGTGATGGTGGCCATAGTGAAGCACAGGTGGGGTGGTTGGTGCCAGAATCTGTGACATTGTTTTGTATCTCACTTTCACCCACCATTTCCCCGCACACAGTCAGTATGCCCACACATACCCAGCCCCTAGCAGCCATGGATAATGAACAGGTTAAGGATGGTGGCATGGAACAGGCTAGTGTGTTGAGTATGGTGAGTGTGAGTGTAGACACCAGCCATAGCCAGAGAGCAGGTGAGGTCACACACAGGCAGATGGACAGGGGTGCTCAACAGAGGACTGCTGACCATCAAGCGCCTGTCACAACTGCCACTGCAGGTGTCACCAGAGGCATGTTATGGTCCATCATGGAGGCACAGGCGCGTACTAACCTCAACACCAGACAGATGCTCAGGGCCATGAATGCAGTGCTCCCTGCCATGCGTGATGACCTCCACAGCATTTGTGATGCCATATACCATCTTGCCAATGTTGTGGATAGACAGTGGGGTGAGACATTGTCACTGCTTGAGCGTGCAATGTCTGGGCTTGAGAATGTGGTGGTAGTAGGGCATCAGCTATGTGGATGTAGGTCAGCAACATGATCAGCTGTGAGCCCATGTGGCCATGCACATTCACAGTCACATAGTGGCAGTACCAACAGCACTAACAAAGGGAGGGTACTGTCCACAGAACACTGGAGCAGGCCATAGGCACATTGTCCTGGCCAGTACCATCAGGGATGTGGATCCAGCAGACATCAGTCATGATCAGGGAGCAGTACTGCATATGTCCTTGGGCCTGGCGGTGCCAGTGATACTCCTGGCAGAATCAGTTCCCGCGTCCCTGCAGGGAGATGATGAACCATACATCCTGCCATATAAGATCCTCAGCTGTCCAACATAGCCCTATGTCGGTCATCAACATGGCTTGATGGTGTGCAGACAAACACTAACATATCCTATCACAAGCCGGCCACCACCAGACATGCACAGCTCCTCTGCACAGCCCAGTTGAACACCACCCCTCCAGACACACACACACACACACACACACACACACACACACACACACACACACACACACACACACACACACGATGTCAGCCATATGGTCCAGCTTAGGCCTCGGGAAATCCAACACCACACTTTGTGCACATGCTGATACTTGTGCCACAACCCTGATATCCCTATCATCGATGAACGAACATGCTCATATGAGTCTAATGCACAGGGTGATTATAGTACAGTGTAGCAATGTCATTCTGTGTAAGGTGCTGTCTGCTGACAGTAGTTATGGGGGGGGGGGTTCCTATCAGAAGAGTGCATGTTTAAATTAGGAAATGCTCTTTTATCGAACTTTAAAACACAAAGCCTGAAAATGTTGAAGGCACGGACCATTGATTGGCTGTTCTCTGGACTTTGCTGTTTTCTCCACTGTGGAGCAATCTCAGAGTAGGTATATATAAGTTGGGGGGTGCACAGCACCCCACTTTATTTTGCCTGTACATTGTTTTTTGTTTTTTTTTGGATCATCAAATTTTTTCGCTGGGAAAAATTTGCTGATCTGTTCCTTCGACATTTTAAGGTTTTGCATTTTTAAGTTCAATAAAAGAGCATTTGCTATTTTTAGCATTCAATGTTCTGATATAGATGCATTATGGGTACACATAGAGGTGTATTTACCTTGTGAGCCTTGATGTACTATTACTGTTAGTACTGCTGACTGACTGTAGTGTCACTACTGTATTCTGGTTGCGTTCCAGGTGTCTGTGTGTCTGTAGGCTTGGGCCTGTTGACAGTAGCAATGATGGGCAAGGCAGAGTGGAAACACAGTAATCTTCTCAGAATCAAGGTACAGCTGTATATGTACATATTTACCAGATGTGTTTACATGTAACAGTGTGTGAGGGGCAATTGTGGCAGACAGTATGACATTGCAATCATACCCTTGACACAGCCATGTAGCCTTCATATATGTCACATGGGTGTGCTGTAGGACTGCAGGATCACAGAAGAGGTTACTTGAGTACTGGCACTAGGTCCCTCACAAGCTTAGCCATTACTTTAACTGCAACAGATTCAGCTACCAGCACCTGTTACCCCTGCCATTTCTGTCACATCCACTCAACCATCATGCAGTTGATGGGGCTATGCCTGGTACTGTGTATGACAGGTTTGGGGTACTGTGTATGACAGGTTTGGGGCATGTATTCCTGACACTGGTCAGCCTGTGTTAGTCTAACTTGACAGTCACCAACATGTGTGTCTGCTATCTCATATGCATGTCTGCCATCTCGTGCAGGTAGTGCACACAGAGTCATACTATTGTACATGGGGCAGCTGACGAAGGGCTGAGCACAGCCTCTGCCTGCACAGTCTTATGAACAATAACTTTAGAAACATAACACAGATAGCACAGTGGTACTGAAGTGTGGCAGTGTCTGCCACTACAATTGCAGTGGGTGACAATTGTGGGTCCAGAGACCCTTAACATGTTAGAGCCATCTGACACACACACACACACACACACACACACACACACACACATGCAAACACACACACATGCACACTGCTGCATGGGGACATTCATTGAAACACACATGCACATGGAGGTGACACTTATCAGAGTAGATGACCTACCCATCTATTAATGTACAATACACAGTGATATGACCACTGCATGCACCACAGTGGCTTGTTGTTAGAAACTGTGTAACTGTGCTTGTACGATGGATGACATCTGTATGGGCTGACACTAGGTTGGCAATGGGGGAGTTCGCAGGATGGAAGAAGCACACAGAATGGTATAGCCATCACATACCCACACTAAAGACAGCCACAGGGGCTGTGCATACAAAAACATATACACAGTTGCTAATAGACATATTAGTAATCCTATGTATCCACTGGTATGTACTATAGTGCTGTGTAAACATGACATGCTCCACATAGATCATAGGTTCATAGGTTCATAGGTAGATACTAGGCTATCTGCCCTAGGGCATTTATAAGCCTAGCCAGAGTGTGTTTGGCTTTCGCCTCCCTTTTAGATTAGTTAACTGTGCCTCTGTATAGTAGGTCACAGAGGATAGCCCTTTAAGGTTAGTTTACTGTGCATCTGTCTAGCAGGGACACAGAAGAGATCCCAGGGGTAAACTTACGATCTCCCATCCACTCGTCAAGATTTCTCTTGAAGAGGGTCAGTGAAGAGCTCTGCCTAACATGAATTGGGATTCTGTTCCAGAGTGAGGGTAGCCTCTGGGATATGACTCTGTCCCTACAGCATGTCCTGTTTATTGCTGTGCTGAGGTTTAATTCCCTGGAGCATGTAGCTCTAAGGGATTTGGATTTCCTGAGGTGGAGCATGTCCATTAATTCTAGGTTAGACATGGCTTTGTACGTCAGGCATAGATTGCTTATGGGTAGGCGGTAAGCAACTGAGTAGAGCTGGAGTTTGTTTAGTCGAACTGCATAGGGCATCTGTTTGAGGCCCGTGATCCTCTTGGTGAGGTATTTTTGGGGTCTCTCTATTTGCTGCAGGTGTCGGGTAAGGTACATCCCAAATGGGGCATTGTATTCAATTATGGGCCTGATGAGTGATGAGTAGAGGGGCACAATGACCTCTCTCGATCTAGATGTGAACCCTTTTGTGATAAGGTGGGCTATATAGAAGGTCTTTCTAACCACTTTGGCAACGTGATTTTCAAAGGAGAGATTACTATCTACTTGGGTCCCCAAATCCCTAATTACTTCTTCCGTACTTAATGGATTACCTCCTATGTGGTAATTTGTGGGCAATTTGTTTTT